>NC_037679.1:86187915-86487915 GCF_003255815.1 Theropithecus gelada | reverse complement strand
TGATACATATATTCTATAATAATAACAACAGATATGATATTCGATATAAAGCATCAATAGCTCTTATCTATGGAGAGCCTTTGCAGGGATGCTGTATGTTCACAACCCCATTTCGTTCTTCTGTCCACACAGGTGAACTTCATTTCCCAGCCTCACTTGTGACTAGGTGTTGTCATGTGACTGTGTTCTGGCCAGTGGACAATGGTGTGAGTGATGCCTGCTATTTCTAGACTTGGGTCCTAAAACTTTCCATGGGGCCACCCCCACCCCATGCTTTACTGCCTCATTGCCTTTTTCTCTTATCTATGGCTGGTGGGTGAAAGGAGCTTTCTTACCTCCCCGGAACCAGGAATAAAGCAGCAACCCCCAAAACCCTTAGACTAGGAATAGTAACAGTGGACTAAGGGGTGAATAAGACACAAACAAACCAAAACAAATTTTATTGTATCGAGCCTTTCCCATCTTGAGGTTGTGAATAATAAGGTTTAGATTCCCTGACTAATACAATAGATTATCTTTCCTGCTATTTTAAGCACATTTCAAATAATTGATTCACTTAAATTTCATACCCTGCCTATGAATTAGAAAATATGGTGCCTCTCATTTTATGGCAGAGAAACTGAGTCATGGAGAAGTGAAGGCACCTGCCTGAGGTTCTGATGCCCACCAATAGCGGGGCAGAGTTCATGATTCAGAGCTACCTGTCTTCCTACACACCTTGCTCTTGCCATCGTATTGTTTTTTGCTCAGTTTAATGACTTCCTATTTACTTCTGCATCTTATGCAGAGTATCAAGCCCTGAGGACTGAGACCGCATCTGCCTGGTTTTCTGTGGCAGCTGCAGCATCAGCACTGGGTTTTCAAAGAGTAGCCGCTGATGAACATTACTCCAGCAAACAATGTTTTCTCTGCTAGGTGAGCGGTTCCAGAAAAATATCAGAGAATCTGCCTCTCCTTCTCTGAGAACTGCGCAGAACAATGAGCAAAAATAAGACTCTGTTTTGAAGAAAACTTTGTCTTTTATCCATATCTGTGCATTGATACAGAAGTTGGATTTTTTTTATCCTGAATTACTTTTCTAATTGTGCATTTCTTTACATGTGGTTAAGCATGCCATTTACAACTAGGGTTTTCTCCTTGGGTTGGTATGCAAATCCATTTGAGCTACATTGTAAGTTGGTTTTTAATTAATTTTTTTCATTGATATCTGGAATACTCAACTAAAGGATTTTAGTCTTGTTATTTCATACCTGTCTACTGCATTTACCCAGAAGCAAGTGTGACAAGGCAGTAGAGTTTAATCATCTTATAAAATGATTGCTAGCCAACTCCTTAACAACTACTCTGGTCTTCTTAACAAGTTACTAATTTCATAGTAGGAATAGAGTTTTCAAATATATAACTAAAGTTTTGACTACATATAATTCCGTTTGACTTTTTCAAAAAGTGTAAAGTTATGTTTGTAAGAGCTTTGAGAAGGCTTGGGCATTAATTTGATGTCTCCGAAAGATTCGGATCCTGTATTGCAATTAGATCATTTCTCTGGGTTTGATGTCCTCACTTAGGCTTCAGGGTAATGTGCAACTTTCTAGTTAAATTCACTTCCCTGTAATGTTCAGAATGATAAATGTGAAACCATCGCTTTATAAGAATCGTGCCCCACTGGACTGACTTATGTAGTTCCAAAGGAGGGGTTTGGCTTGATGCATAGGATTTTTCTGGAAATGCTTCCAGGAAAAAAAAAAAAGCATTTTGCCCACAGAAGTTACTCCCAAGATTATTTGTTAGAATCAGCTGTTTTATTCTGAAAATATTTATTGAATTTTATTTGTGTGCCAGGAACTGGAAAATTGCAAAGGAAGGAGGGGAGAATGTGTCAGATGGGGACCCTACCTTACTGGAGCAAATGCATCACCACCTGGGTTAGGATGGCCTCACTGGTCCCCCTGGACCTTCACCTTATATTCCAGAGTGGAGACATCTGCCAGAGCAAAGAAAATTAGTTGTCATGTAAAACAAACAAGAAAACACACACGCGCGCACACACACACACACACACACACACACAGAAAGCAAATACAACATTGTTAGATGATGTAAACTGTCCTATCAGTGTGTGCAGTGGTACCTATAAAAATGTTATGTGGCCGGACGCGGTGGCTCACACCTGTAATCCCAACACTTTGAGAGGCCAAGGTGGGCAGATCACAAGGTCAAGTGATCAAGACAATCCTGGCCAACATGGTGAAACCCCGTCTCTATTACAACACAAAAAATTAGCTGAGTGTGGTGGCGTGCGCCTGTAGTCCCAGCTACTTGGAGACTGAGGCAGAAGAATTGCTTGAGCCCGGGAGGCGAAGGTTGCAGTGAGCTGAGATCACACCACTGCACTCCAGCGTGGTGACAGAGTGAGACTCTGTCTCAAAGAAAAAAGAAAGGAAAAGAAAATGTTACGTACACAGGCACAAAAACTCAGTAATTCCATTCTGATGAATTCATCCTGAACTACTAAAGCAGAACAGCACAAAGATGCATGCATGAGAGACAGTTAGGAGAGAGTGCTCAGGATTCATAAACACCTCAGTCTAAATCCTCGTCTGAGTAGAGGTTAGCTGACTCACCATGTAAAAACCCTATATCTGAGTCTCTGTAATCTCATCAATAAAATAGAGAAAACCATATTACCAACTCCTAGGGTTTTGCACAGGTTCAGTACATTTTATGAGTAAACTGATGGATATGGTGAGCCAGAGCACCTCCTTACTAAGATAAACCCCATGCAGAGGTGAACGTGTTTCCCTCTCATTTCTACAGTATCTGGTACAAATTTGTAGATGCCTTCAGATCACTGGGGCATCACATGCTTTCTGGACAGTGGCTTCTAAAAGCTAATATGATCATTGTCCTGGACTGTCACTGCACATGCAGACCAACCAGTCACATCGCCAGGTGCCTGCTGACATTACTGGACTTGGATATAACTCCACACCACCTAGAGAGTCTGGAGTATAATCAGGCATCCCCAGAAGCAGAAAAGGAAGTGGGTTGTTGCAACGAGAAACTGTGCAGGGGTGACACCTTGTGGGTAAACTCAACCAATGGGGAATAGCCAATACAAAGAAGCCACCTTATTTTCCCCCATGGCTTACTCTTTGTGACATGATTTCCCCTTGAAGCCAGTCTGCAGAAGACGTTGGCACCAAGTACCCTTGCCAGGGGCCCATTGTGTGTCTCCACTGGTCATCATAAAACAGTAGACATCACAGTCCCTCATTCCCCAATGCAGCCTCACCTCTTCAACTTCCTATGTGCTCATCCCCATTGCCGTGGGTGTGCAGCGCACCTGGGAGGCATTAGACTTACAAATCCTAGACTCCAGCTTGGTTGTGGCATGCATGACTTCATAGGATTGAGGAGAGAGAGAAGTGAATTGATCATGGGTTGAAGTAGTCAGAAAAGGTCTCATGCAGAAGTTGAGGACTAAGCAGGGCTATCACAGACAGTCATAGGAGAGGAAAGACTCTAATCTTGGCAGAAGAAGAGCATGAGCACGGCACTGATGCTTGAGTGAGCATGGTCAGATAACAGTACAAGCCACAAACCAATGACTATTGCAGGGAAGCAACGAGAAACAAGCTTTGAGGCAACAGGAGATGTCTCACTCCATGGCTGAGCCCTTCAGACAGCAGGGGTGAGGGTCATTGCGACATTGAGCCGGAGAGTAAAAGTACAAATGTTCCGTTTAGGAATATGAGTAGACCCACCAAGTCAATGAATGGGATGATGGTGGTGAATTCTAGGGGAGAGATTCACAGCACTTGCTGGAGTCCCAGGAGAGTCCATGGTGAGGAGTGGACAGGTGTGATGCTCCCAATTAAGTGGCTCTTCCCTGGTTTATCTCCATTCTTCTTCAGAGAAGGTTTCTCAACTCCAGCACTATTGACACTTGGATGATTCTTTGTTGTGAGGGCTGCTCTGTGCAATGTAGCATGTTTAGCATCATGCTGGCTTCAACCCACTAGATGTCCTGCCTCCAGCTGGGACAAAGAAAAATATATCTGAAATTGTCAAATGCCCGCTGAGGGGAGAAGATTGCCCCAGATTAAGAACCATGGTTTGGAGACATTTTTTCTTCCCAAATCGTTCATTAGAACTTTGCACTTCTTTGCCCTGAGAGTCATAGCACCTTTTTTGTTGGTCATCCAGGGCAGTGTGATGCAGGGAAGGAGCCCACACTCTGTGTCCTCACATAGGCTTTATGAATCTCTCACTCTCCTCTTCTCCAGGAGGTGAGAAACCTTCGCTGTTCATTTTTAGAAAAGAGGCCCCAGCCCAGAGCAGGATTGAGGGCCACGTGCAGAGATAAACCACTGCGGTAGGCAGTGTTGAGGGAAGCAGGCAGCAATGCTCTGTCATTGCCATTGTGCTCCCTCATGTGCAGAGCTCCTTAGACTGTGACTGAGGAATAGCTGTGGGGCATTGAACCTGCTGTGCCATGACTCTGGCCCAGTGATTAATGGGACCCCACGATCTGCACAGTTCACATGAGCAACACGCCTTCCATGGGGGTGTGACTCCTGACGGATGCATCTTGCTTTCTGAGGTGTGGGCTGGTCGCCCTGGAGTTAATGAGGTGGTGATGCACAGCCTGACATTCCCATCATGGGACGAGACTCTGTCCTCATGAATGAAATGATTATTCATGTTTTGCTAATTATTAATTCAAATGTTAACTAGCACTGAACAGAAGCCTGTGCCATCTGGGGGGAAAAACTGTCTATTGCTGTTAGAGCAACAATCCTGTTTGGTTTACTAAATATATGTATATTTAGTATAATAATGTATATATAGCACTATGTAGATATATGGTATAGTATATATATGCACGCACTAATAATATATATACACACACATAGCATGTGTGTGTATATATACTATACTACACTGTATATATAATACAGTTATATATACTATACACACATGTTCTATATATATACACACACTATATATGTAGTATAAATACAGTCATTCATATATTTATACACATACTGGCTTCCAGATATTGTGGTATTATACATCCCACATTCTGGAAGGGTTGTGATACTACAGAGACTCTTATCCCCTCTGGGTAGAATTGTAAATGGAAACATTGGAAATTCCAGTCACAATCCAAGCTGGACACAACTCTCCTTGGGTGGTTCAAATAAAAAGACATTGAAATGGGCATGACTTAGAAAGATGCAGGTAGAACTGAAGGAACACCCGAGAGCTGGCGAGACACTCAGAGCCTAACAATAGAGGGAGGCCGTCACCATGCCTCGGGCTGCAGGGGCATGATGAGAAAAGAGCATCCCTGCAGCCATACAAGGTCAATGGTTAATATCTTTGTCAAGACCTAATTTTAAAGGCCACTTCTCCAACTTTAAAGGAAACTGTAAGTAGCTCTTCCCACTGGCTACATAATCCATTTACATGATCCATCAATCTGATCAGGAGTGCTTCAGTTTACATTTTGCTAAAAATGCAACGCAAAATGCTGTGGCTTACAACAATTCTTTAAAGAGTGGCTGATTAAAGCGCTTAGATTGAATGGATCATTCTTATACTGGGTGCAGCTGTGCCACTCAAGCAGATAGCGGAGGGTTGGCAATCTGGGGTATCCAAGACCTTCTTACTCACATGTCAAACTTTTAGTGCTGCTGGTAGGACTGCCCCAAGCCTCCTTCATGCGGCCACTCATCTTCTAGTGGGCTGGACCAGCTTCCAGGCACGGTGTTCTTGTTCTTAATTCTCGTTCTTACTCTTTCTTGTTCTTGGGGCTGTGTCCTAACAGGATGAAGGTGGAAACTGCAAGGTCTTGAGGCTCAGACTCTGGAGGTTGCACAATATCACCTCTGTTGCAACTCAGAGGACAGCTCAGACTCAAGAGTTAGGGAATAGACTCCACCCCTGGATGGAGCAGCATCAAAGTCGTATCAGCATGGCAGAGAAGCGTGCGTACGGGGTGAGGGATTTGCTACCGGGAAGCTGATTACTGCAAGCAGTGAGCTTGGCCTCTATGGGGCATGAAGCTGCTCCCAGTTAGAAACCACTCTTGAGAATCAAATTCTTTGAGGTTTGTGCTTCCTCCTGGGCATGCCAACCTACTTTACTGTCATAGAAAACTCTGTGGCTATATGCTGTCCTGGGTCTGAAGGTGTAAGACACTCCTTGGATTATGCCTGAGTATAAATTATTCCCCATGTATGAATTTCAACCTGGTAGCATCAGCATAAAATACTTCCTGACAGGTGCTGTTTCTCCAGTATTAGGTGTTCTCTAGAGATAATCTCCTTCCTGGTCACACAGGTGTCTTCCCAATGTCCAAGCTACTCATCAGGAGAAAAAAAAGAAAATGTGTGTGTATATATATATATATTTACATATGTACATGTGTATATATACATACATAAAACATTATTGAAAATAGTTTATTTCTGAGTGTATAAATAATCATATTTCCTAGAAGTTTGCTACTCCTTCAGCAGCAGATGTTCCCTGAGCATGGGCTACCTTTGTTGCTGTTTGTGATGCGTGTGTGCATGCGTGTGTGTGTGTGTGTGTGTGTGTGGTTTTCTTGAAGGTTTATTTTACCCTTTTATTTTTAAACTCATGTATAATATAAATACAGAAGAGTACACATACAGTAAGTGTATGACATGCTTGATTTTCAACAAGGAGACACTTTGATTCCATTAGCACCGAAAGCAAGAAAAGAAACCAACGCACCTCTGAAACCCCCTTGTACCCCTTTTCATTCACTAACCCCCTCTGCAAGTAACTACTAATTTGACACATAAAAACATTGGTTAGTTTTGGTTATTTTAGAACTCATGCAAATGGAGCCACACAGCATACAACCTTTTGTGTTGGTTTCTGCTACTCAACATGACTTCTGCAATAGGCATCCATAATGTTGCATATATTTGCATTTCACTCATTTGCATTGCTGTTTTATTTCACTGTGAGAAAATGCCACCACTTATCTGTCCATTATATGCTTAATGAACCTTTGTGTGGTTTTCAGGTCGTGAGACATTCTAGTACGCTTCAGTTGCTGGACATGTGCATGTATAATTTAGTATGCTATTTCCAGAGTATTAAAAATTCACTGGGAGAGTTCACTTCCAGGCTCATAAGCATAAATACTCCCTAGATACTTGCTACTTCTCGAGCACGATATATCCCTTGGCCTATGCTATTCCTGGGATAATTAAGCCCAATAAGAAGCTCTTGGATGTGCTGTTTTTGAATATAAGGTATGCCCTTGGTACATGATCCTTTCAGGAAATATAAGTCTACTCCTGAAAGTAATCTCCTTCTTGAATATGCACCCTAATTCTGGGTCTCCGCTTGAGTGACAGATAATCTATGGGCGTGGGCTGCTTTTTGGGCAAATAGGTTTCTTCCCAGATGTGAGGCACACCAGGGCAGAGGGTGAGGGAGCCTCTGGATGACCTTGGTGTCAGACACTTTCCCACTGGATACTGTCATTGGTGATATCTGTCAGACCACCTGCTGAATCTCATCCTCTGAAAGCTTAGTGCTCTTGGGATTCACTCTTGCAATTCCTCACCTCCCGAAGAATATGTTTGTTCTACAAGCATCTTTTTCATGTTATTCAGTACAGCAGAGGCCCTCTCAGGAAGATCCACACTTTATGCAGAAACAGATCTAATCCTTGCTTTGTTTTCCCTCAGCCCATGGGGCAGATGCCACTGCAGATGGGCACTCACGTGGTTGGGCAACGGGGAGATAAACCATTCATCAGGCACCTTGACCATGGGACTACAGTTCAGGGTTCCCAGGAGAACCTTAATGAGCCATGGTCACTGGTAATCAATGATGATAATGATGATGATATGCTCTCTGTTAATGAGCATGAGAATTTTCCACCATATGTCAGCAGACAAATTGCATTTAGCAGCTGGTATGTGATCAGCATTTACTGAGGAGGAAATGTGTTCATCTAATATTTGGACTTGCAGTCTGACCATGATAAAAACTCACTTCCTATTACTTAATTCCCATTTACAAACCCATATTTAGCACATAGAATGGGATTCTGGGGGCACTGCTATTCATGTTGACATTTGGTGATAAGTACGATATCAATTCCAGTATTTTTCCTTGACTGGCATGACTGCTAGTATTGCCAGAAACATAGTAAAGATAATTTATTTCGGCAGGACTCAGTCAACTATGACATGAATTTGCTTTATACTCTTTTACTTTGGGCGTCTTTTTGTTGTCATTGTTGTTTGAGACAGTGTCTTGCTCTGTTATTCAGGCTGGAGGATCTTGGCTCACTGCAACCTCTGCCTCCCGGGTCCAAGAGATTCTCATACCTTGGCCTCCCGAGTAGCTGGGAATACAGGCATGTACCACCATGCTTGGCGAATTTTTGTATTTTTTTGATCCATCCGCCTTAGTCTCCCAATGTGCTAGGATTACAGGCATGAGCAACCATGTGCGGTCGACTCTGGACTTCGTAATGGTAACTTATTTTCCTTGTGGTGACGAGAAAACTATAAATTGGGGGCCAGTATCTGACCCGGACCTGTGCTGCTAACTTACTGTGTGAGCTCAGGCAGGTTGCAATTCTTCCCTGAGTTTTGATGTGCATGTGCTGGTGTGTTTGGACCACTTTACAAAATTATTCTCATTAGTTCTCTAATCCCAGAGTGGATTCTCAGTTCTCATCTTCCTCTAACATGCATTGCATGTGGTGGAACCCTCCACCTTCCTTGAAACACCTGGCTTCTAGACAGTCACGGGTTTCTGGCTTTCCATCTGCCCCACTGATTGCCCTCTCTCATTCACTCGACGTGACTGACTGCTCTTGGTGTCCCTGGCTGGTGGACTGGGTCAATGCTCAGTCCTTAGACTTGTCTTCCAGTCCCATATTTATCCTTTTGGTGGCTTGTAGTATTCCATGACTTTACATGTCACCCGTTCTCTGAAGAGTCCTGAGCATACATGCCCAGCTAGATTCTCCATCCTAAACTCACCTCAAACGTTACATCACCGTTCCTGCAATTATAGCTGCCAATTCCACCACCACCCTCGTCTGTTCTGCCAACAGCCTTCTCCACGTATTCAGGTCTTCAATCTTGAGGTCATCCTTGGTGCTGCTTTCTCTCTCCCGCTATCCCAATCCATTAGGGACATTCATAGGTTCTACAATGAGAATGTATCTGAACACAGACCACTCTTCGTTGTTTCATGACCGCCACCCTGATCCAGGTCCCCATCCTCTCTCTTAGTTCATTACATCAGCTTCCCCTCTGGAATCCCTGCTTCCGCTTGTGCCACCTACAGAAGCTGAAATAAGCATTTCAAATTACAATCTAGATGATGCCACTCTCTTCAAAGCCCTCTAATTAGTTCCCACCTCATTCAGAATAAAAAACAAAATCTTTACACCATCTGGCTCGCTCTCTCCTGTTTTCTTTCTTTCCTTCCTTCCCTCTATTCATTCGCTGCGCTCCAGCAATGCTGCTCTGAGTGCTGTTCCTTGAACACGCCCCACGGCCTCCCTGCCCAGGGCTTCCGCATGAGCTCTTCCCTCTTCCTGAGATGCCCCCCAAACCCCTGAGAAACTGCAGGACTTACATCCGGATCTAGTTTGGGGATTTTTTTTTTTTTTTTTTTTTTAGTGTATTCTACTTTCTCAGTGAGTCTTGCCCTATCCACTCTATCATTTCATCCCTCCACAAAGAATTCCTACTTCGCTTCCTGGATGCTGAGTTGACCATAGCACGCATCACTATCTGATCAGTTACATGCTTAACACACTTATGTGTTCACCATCTGAATGTCAGCTCCATGTGGGCAGAAATGCTTTATCTGTTTTGTTTTCGACTTTATCCTAAAACAGTGACTGACCCATAGCAGGTACACAAGAATGTGAGAATCACAGTAATTTGTGCATATTGTTTGATGGAATTGAGGACCCTTCTATCTTCCTAGTTATGTAACTGATGTTAAGAAGACATTTAGCTGAGACGGCAAAAATGCTAGAATATTAAATAAAATGAAGATAATTTCAGCCCAATAGCTGGCTGAATGACTTTGTACCTGTGAGAGAACAAGTGGTTTCACTGAGCTTTTTACAGAAATTCCTGTTGGCTATCTCTGCTAGATGCCACCTCAAAGGTCACAAGTTGTAGGTCAGGGTCATAGCACTCACAGATGAATCCTGCAGAGTTTCCATGGAAATGGCATCACATGATATTTCATTTCACACAACTGCATATATGTAATTATGTATTGTGGCATTATTATACAGATAATAAATATACATGATATATCTAGTATATATTAACACATGATATACATTACATATAAAATATTATGTATCATTGATATAGAAATATATCTTTATAAATATATATTAATACTAAATATATTCTACATATTAATATATATTAACCTCTTGTAGATGCCACCTGAAAGGTCTTAAATTATAGATCAGGGTTATAGCACTCAGAGCTGGATCCTGTAGAGCAGAAGGGTCCAATCTTTTGGCTTCCCAGGGCCACATTAGAAGAACTGTCTTGGGCAACACATAAAATACACTAACACTAACAATAGCTGATGAGCTAAAAAGAAAAATTCCAAAAAATCTCATAATGCCTTAAGAAAGTTTAAAGATTTGTGCCAGGGCACATTCAAAGCCATCCTGGGTCTCATGCAGGCCACAGGCTATGGTTTGGACAAGCTCGCTCTAGAATTTCCATGGCAATGGCATCATATGATACCCAATTTCACATAATTGCATATATGTATATATATATTATGGTGTCATTATATATTATTTATATATAATATAGATAACATGATATATGATATATATCATATATTAATATTACTAGCTATACGTGTCTATATTAATATATAAATGGTATCTAATATATTAATGTATATTATATATTATTGCATTATTATATATTATATATAGAGATATAAAACATCACCACAATACATATACGCACGTGTGTTTACCTTCAAGGTTCCTGGCTCCTAACTCCCATAGCCCTTATTAGTCTTTTCTTATGATGTTGGATATGTCAGGCCTCATGAGAAGACCTCAGTAAACAGACTCTCTCCAACCTTTTCCTGCCCTCTTTTCACCTGTCCCAAGGCAAAATTCTAATTGTCCTCTTCTTTCCCTATTGTGGTTCATAACGACTGTCTCCAGAGAGGGTCCCACATTGTACCCTAAGGGAAGGAGTACTAACCTCACCAGGCTTTCATCAAAACCCAAGAGGACTGGACTCAGGGAGCTTCCTGATAGCTGAACACACGGAGGTTCCTGGAGGGTGGCGCCCGAGGAGGACATGGAAGCTCTCTATCCCTTCCCCCATACCATGACCTAGCATCTCTTCATCTTCATCCTTTGCAGTGTCCTTTATAATACACTGGTAGACATAGTATTTCTCTTGAGTCTTCTGAGCGGCTCCAGCAAATCAATGAAACCCAAAGAGTGACTCATAGGGCTCCCAGCTTGAAGCTGGTGTGTCAGAAGCTCCGGAGGCCCAGACTTGTGACTCGTGGGAAGGAGCAGTGGTCTTGTGGGACTGAGTCCTCGACCTGTGGAATCTGACACTATCTCCCAGGTAGACAGAGTTGGAATTTAATGACGGCTGTCTGGAAGTGTCCCATTTCGAGCCCAACCAAACAATAAGCATGAATTTATTCAATTCCAACATTTGTGCATATCTACTATGGGTCAGGCACTATTCTAGGATGAAACAGAGACGTTGGGAGGTACCTAGCTGGTGTCCACTGCTTGTTGGTGGGAAAAAAAAAAACAACACATTTGGTTACAGAAGCCTCCCGTGTTGACTGAAGTGTGGTAGCAGAGGAAAAACATGATTTGAGAGTTTTTCTAAAACATGTTTGTGTATGTATCCATATATTTAATAGAGACAGAGATTGAAAGAGAGTGCAATTAGTCATTTATATTTAGAAAAAATAAAACGACGTTGGTTTTGGTGTGTGAAGTTTGTATGTTAAGGTCTTCATTCATTTAACAGATAGTTATTGAGCATCTATTGTAAGCCAAGCACTGTTTTAGGTATCAGGAATAGAGCAGTTAAACAGAGAGGCAAAATTATTGTCTTCAGAAGTCACACCCTAGTGGGGCAAAAAAGATCAAAAGCATATACAAAAAATAATAGCATAATATGATTTCAAAGGCTGATGGCTGCTAAGCGTAAAATAAAGCAGGACTGTGAGGTAGAGAGTGAGGTATTGGGGTGAAGGCTTTGATCTGGATGAGTCAAGGCAGCTTCACTGTGGAGCATGGAGGGCAAGGAGCATGGTGAGCCAAGGCTCTGAGCGGGAAATGAGCTTGGTGTGTTCCAGAGACAGAGAGAGGCCTGGAGCAGCCGTGAGCTAGGAGAGGGGAAAGGACTGCATTTAAATCAAAAACAGAGTTGACATTTGTTGGACCAGATATTTTAAGTGTGGATAGGGACAGTGCATGACCTCAGCTGATGAAGGGATAGCTCTGTAATGAGTAGGGAGTAAAAAATCAGGAGGTCTGCTGGAGTGTTTATCCAGGGCAGGGAAAACTAACCAATAGTTAATACATTTAAAAGGAATACTGGGGCCACACGTGGTAGCTCATGCCTGTAATCTCAGCACTTTGGGAGGCTGAGGCAGGAGGATTGTTTGAGCTCGGTAGTTTGAGACCAGTCTGAGCAACATGGCGAAACCTATCACTACAAAAAAATAGCCAGATATGGTGGCAAACACCTGTAGTTCTGAGAGGTGACAACATGCTACCAGCCCTCAGCCTCGGCGTCTACTCTGGTGGCGCTTGAGGAGCCCTTCAGCCTGCCACAGCACTGTGGGAGCCCCTGTCTGGGCTGGCCAAGGCCACAGTCAGCTCCCTCTGCTTGCGGGAAGGTGTGGAGGGAGAGGCATGGATGGGAACCAGGGTTGCGTGCAGATCTCCCAGGCCAGCGCGAGTTCTAGGTGGGTGTGGGCTCTGCGGGCCCCACACTAGGAGTGGCCTTTCGGCACCACCAGCCCCAAGCAGTGAAGGGCTTAGTATCCTGGCCAGCAGCTGCAGAGGGTGCACCGGGTCCCCCAGCAGTGCTGGCCGGCCGGTGTTGCGCTTGAATTCTCGCCAGGCCTCAGCTGCCTCCCCACGAGGCAGGGCTCAGGACTTGCAGCCCGCCATGCCCAAGCCTCCCCGCTGCCGTGGGCTCCTGTGTGGCCCCCTGGGTGGCCCAAGCCTCCCCGAGGAGTGCCACCCCCTGCCCCACAGCACGGGGTCCCATTGACTGCCCAAGGGCTGAGGAGTGGGGGCGCTTTGGCACGGGATTCATGGCAGGGCAGCTCCGCCCCTGTGAGGGATCCACTAGGTGAAGCCAGCTGAGCTCCTGGGTCTAGTAGGGACTTGGAGAACTTTTATGTCTAGCTAAGGGATCGTAAATACACCAATCAGCACTCTGTGTCTAGCTCAGGGTTTGTAAATACACCAGTGAGCACCCTGTGTCTAGCTCAAGGTTTGTAAATACACCAATCAGGACTCTGTATCTAGCTAACTTAGTGGGGACTTGGAGAACTTTTCTGTCTAGCACTTTGCCTCTAGCTAAAGGATTGTAAATGCACCAATTAGCATTCTGTGTTTAGCTCAAGGTTTGTAAATACACCAATCAGTACTCTCTATCTAGCTAACCTAGTGGAGACCTGGCGAACGTTTCTGTCTAGAACTCTGTGTCTAGCTAAAGGATTGTAAATGCACCAATCAGCACTCTGTGTCTAGCTCAAGGTTTGCAAACACATCAAACAGCACTCTGTGTCTAGCTCAAGGTTTGTCTAGCTAATCTAGTGGGGACTTGGAGAACGTCTATGTCTAGCTATAGGATTGTAAATGCACCAATCAACACTCTGTGTCTAGCTCAATCAGCACTCTGTCAAAACGGACCAATCAGTTCTCTGTAAAATGGACCAATGAGCTCTCTGTAAAATAGACCAATCAGCTCTCTGTAAAATGGACCAATCAGCAGGATGTGGGTGGGGCCAGATAAACGAATAAAAGCAGGCTGCCCGAGCCAGTTTGGGGCGGCTTTCACAAGGTGGAAGATTTGTTCTTTTGCTGATTATAATAAATCTTGCTGCTGCTTGGGTCCACGCCACGTTTACGAGCTGTAATACTCACGATGAAAGTCTGCAGCGTCATTCCTGAAGTCAGTGAGACCACGAACCCACCAGAAGGAAAAAGCTCCAAATACATCTGAACATCTGAAGGAACAAACTCTGGAGTACTGTCTTTAAGAATGGTAACACTTCACCACTAGGGTCTGGGGCTTCATTCTTAAAGTCAGTGAGATGAAGAACCCACCAATTCTGGACACAGTTCCAGCTACTTAGAAGGTTGAGGATTGGGATGATTGCTTGGGTCCTGGAGGTTGAAGCCGCACTGAGCCATGATCACACCACTACACTCCAGACTGGGCAACTCAGCAAGGCCCTGTCTCAGTCAGTCAGTCAGTCAGTGGTTAATATTGGGAGACAAAACTTAAATTATGTTTTCGTAACAAGACACTATGAAGATGAGGCGTCTGGAATTTTACACCACTTGTAAGCTAATAAAATAAGCTATTAATGGAGTCATGGATTCCAGCAGAAGACATGTGACTCCAGAGTGAGAGGCAAAGGATTTTGTTATTCACAGTACAAAAGGCAGCTTTGACCTTCATAAAGTTCTGTCAGTTTCCAATGCCTCCAGGGCTACCTGGGACCACACAGAGGTCAGTTCCCAGGCAGGTGATGCTCATGCAGTGGTTTGTGTCCCAGCTGAGGAACATGGACTTGGGAAACCAACTACTTTTACAGTGAGCAGTAAAGAAGTCTACTTCTTCTGTAGAAGAAAAAATTGCCTCATCTCTCAAGGTGACTCACTGAAAACACAAGCCTGAGAGATGGCTTGAACAGAAAGCATTTGGGCATTACATTCTCAGAATGCGCGGGAAGAATGCACAGGGGCACTCAGGATGATTGACGCACGGATGATTGGCCTTCCCCATAGCTACAAGTTCAACGTGTTAGGTGCAGGCAGAATGGAAAGATTGGAGGTGACATTGCACAATGGAAAATGTCAGTTATGTAATCGTTCTGCATGTTTTCTTGGCTGGTGCATCCCACCCATGGGGCTTCCTATCCCAGTGAGGTTGCCGCAGTGCTGAGACTGAGTTCTGTCTTCTCTGTAGACCTCATAATCCCAGGAACCACAAGCCCGGGAGGCTACCTTGGGTTCAAGTAGGAGAGGATTGACGTTAGCAGGTGCTTATTTTTGACAGTGTATCACACACCTGAGTTCATTGGCTCTTTCTGTGACTCCCAACGTCAGATAGAATAAGCATCATCTTTTTAATTTATAGGTATGGAACCTGAGCAGGTAGAACTTAAGCAGTCCCATAGGTTGGGAACAAATCTGGGGCCCGGACTTGGGTCTTTTTTAAGCCTCCAAGGTCACTGATCATGTCAGTGATTCCAAATTGATGTCCCATTGCTGCCCTTGGCATGTGGAGAATGAGGCCACCATGGCTGTGAAATTAAGAGCAACCAAGAATTCCAACCTCACTCTTTGTTCCATCCATGAGATGCCATGGTTGGGGAAGGACCGCAGTCGTTTCAAGCGTGCAAATTAAATAAATCCTCAAAGTCAATCCCATGAGTTTGAAACACCGCATTCACCTGGTAAAGCATATGTGAATGCCATTATTTTACCCCCAGAAAGGGATTTGGAAAAAGAGGCCTTGCAGCAAGGAAAGGGACTTGGGAAATTAAAATATGTCATCAAGTTTTGAAACCATAAGGGAAGATACTGACACTCCAGTGCTAGTACCATTTCTTCCCAGCCATATTTTCATTTGCGGCATGTTCAGTATGACCCAGAATTTGTGAAAAAGGAAAGCCTAATGAGGTCATTATAATAAGCCAACGGGGAAAGGAATGGAACCAGTTCTTGATTAATTAAGGTTTTATTAAATCGTATGAACATGCTTTTTAATGTCACTGTCAAACTTCCAGATGATGACCAACAAGGTTCCCTCCTGTGGAATGCCTGGTGCTACTGGGGCTGTTAGCTGACTCCCCATTATTAGAGGAAAAACACACGCTGGGAGTATTGTGGGTTGATTACCAGCTGTTCACCTGAAAAAATAACGCAGCATCTGCAAAGCATCATTTTCTACCTAGTTTGACATTGAGCATTGTTGTAAACCCTATAGGCGTCTACATTCCGGCTCATTTAATTTCTCTACATTATATCCTCTAAACCTTTTATGCAGTGATTGTTTAATGGAATCTTTAATTGTTATCAGGCAGTGAAATCAAGGCAGGTGCATCTTGTAGGGAATACTGAGGCCATCAAAAGTGCAGGACCAGACCCTACAGTGGCACGGGGGATCTAACTCAGAAAACATCTGCACGCTTTGATTCAGTCTGGGGTTGAGAAAAACTGGAGAGCTCTGAGCTGGAAAAGAATTATGCACATCTGCAGTCTGCTGAGGGGACTTGGGAGTTTTTGCATGGTCATTCTTCGGGCTGACAAAAAGTCCTGTAACTTTTGTATTTTCCATGTGAGGTTTTCCAACAGATTGTGGGTTGGGGTAATTGCTCCTCTCATAGGAGATGGAAATAAATTAGCACGACTCCCTCTTCTCTGTAATCCAAGTCGACGTCTCTGTAGTTTTAGCTACGTTTCACATTCTTTATTGAATGTATCTACCCCATAATTCTGGGTCAGATCACTGAACTATGAATAGAGCTTGGAATACACCTACTCCCTCTCCTGAGTTAGTGTCATGAGAACATACAACGACATGTGCAAAAACTTGCGCAGACGAGGTGAAGTGTTTGGAAACTGCACTGGTGAAGGAGGAGTGGTTGTGCTGAGGTTAAGGTCACGCCTAAGCAATGTAGGCAGTGTCTACCTTTCAGACTGAGGGACCCTGAGGAGGGTGCATTCAGACTCCACTCCCATATCACTATTCTTCCTTCCCAGACAGACAAAGAAGTCTGGGAAAATGGAAACCCCTCCTTTTAGAGTCTGTTGTGGAATGTGGCTAATGTGGTGGTTCCCAGCCATCCCAGTTTGCTGCTCTCTGGGGGAGTTTGCAGAACATGAGGCTTCACTTGTAAAACCAGCATGTTGCTGAGCAAAGCAGGATGAGCCGGTCACCCCGACATCGAGACAGCATCTTCACCATTCCTTTGCATTTGTCATATCCACTTACCCTACGTATGATTACATACTATTTTAAATGCATTTAACATTTTTTTCTTTAATAGAAGTTGCTTCTTTACTGCTTTTCATCACTGCCATAAGTGGAAGTTAAACAGAAATACATACTACAATTTTTTAAAAGTGTGGCAGAATTTTTCTGCTGGCCATCTAGATGCCTTCTCGTTTCATGCCAATCCTAGATTTGTGCTGAGGCCTCAAGAGATGAAGAGGAATTAGTCAAAGGCAGTCCCACATCTCTGCTAGTTTGGGGTCTATGTGTAATCATGAAACCCAGTTCTGGCCTTCACACCTCAGAGGAATTTAGAAATGGAGCGTTTGAGAAAATAAATTCCCAGAAAGTTACGGCTTTTAAGACAAAAACAAAGCAAAACACAACATTTTTGGGATCTGCCCATCACTCTTCTTGTTTGTAGGCTAAATGTATGAAGATGTGAGGCATGATGGTGGGAAAGCAACCTTGTGATCACACAAGAATGTCCAAGAGACTCACTTGTTCACACCCACATCCCTGAGATCTTGGAGTTATGGAGCCAGCCCCAGAGAGGCCACCTGGAATCCACTAAGGGCTCTGCTCCTGCTCGCTTTGTTGAAAGGATATAGTAGAAAGTTTTCAGGACCAGGCATGGTGGCTCACACCTGTAATCCCAGCACTATGGCAGGTCGAAGTGAGTGGGTCACTTGAGATCAAGAGTTCAACATGCCTGGCCAGCATGTCTCTACTAAAAACACAAAAATTAGCTGGGCATAGTGATGCATGCCCATAGTCCCAGCTACTCAGGAGGCTGAGGCAGGAGGATCACTTGAACCCAGGAGGTGGAGGCTGCAGTGAGCCAAGATCATGCCACTGCATTCCAGCCTGGGTGAAAGAGTGAGACTCTGTCTCAAAAAAAATAAATAAATAAAAATAAAAAATAAATCATAGGCTCCCAAGCTACAGCACCAGGAAATGGGCATCTGGTGCCTCTGAAGAAGACCAAAGGAATAGCATCCCACCAGAATAAAGATAAGGGAGCAAGGCCTTGGGACCACTGCCTCCCAGCTGTGAGACTCCATCTCAAAAAAAATTAAAAGAAAGTTTTAAACTGCTAAAGATGATCAAGATGTATGTCTTGTTCTCTGAAGTAACAAAAATAATTGAAAGAAAACTCAAAAGGAAAATCCAGGCATACTTCATTTTACTGTGCGTCACTTTACGGCACTTGCAGATACTGTGTTTTTTACAAATAGAGGAAGTGGCAGCCCCGCGTCAAGCAATGGGTTCCATTTCTCCAACAGTATATTCTCAATTAATTAGCAGTTTCTGGCAATAAAATATTGTTAGTTAAGGTATGTACTTTTTAATACATAATGCCATTGCACACTTAATAGATCAAAGTATAATGTCAACATAACTTTTGCAAGCACTGGTGATATGGTTTGGCTGTGTCCCCACCCAAATCTCATCTTGAACTGTAATTCCCATAGCCCCCACATGTCGTGGGAGGGACCCAGTGGGAGGTAATTGGATCATGGGAACAGTTACCTCCATTCCATTCTCGTGATAGTGAGTGAATTCTCAAGAGATCTGATGGTTTTATAAGGGGCCTTTCCCCTTTTGCTTCACACTTCTTGCTGCTGCCATGTGAGGAAGAACTATTTGCTTCCCCTTCCACCATGGTTGTAAGTTTCCTGGGGCTTCCCCAGCCTTGCAGAACTGTGAGTCAATTAAACCTCTTTCCTTATTGAATTACCCAGTCTTGGGTATTTCTTTATCGAAGTGTGAGAATGGACTAATACAACTGGGAAATAAAACATTTCCATTATTCTCTTTATTGCAATATCAGCTTTATTGCAGTGGTTCAGAACCAAACCCAAAATATCTCTGAAACATGACTGAAACATTTCTCACTATGTGAGCCTATGTTGTGTAATGCTCTGTTTGGCAACCACCTAAAATCAAATTACACATCTCCAGGGCCTCCCTGTACACCTCCAATAACACTGTTCTAATATATTGAGTATAAAATCAATTTTATGCCACTAAAAACATTTCAGATAGGTAGGCTCAAGCAGAAATGGTTTTCATTGACAGAAACATTGCAATTACACACCATGACTTTCATTTTTTAATGGAGGCCTAATCCAGTAATCGCCAACGTAGACACGTTATACCAGAAGAGATATATCGCTATCTACATCAATTGGCCTATTTATCAGTTATCTGTCTATCTCAGTTCATGAGTTCATGACTTATTCTGCTATTTAGTCTAAATTGAAAGGCAAGAGATAAAACTATTTTGAATTATGGCTTTGAATACATTAGCTTCTTTTCAGAAACAATAGTGTTTGACGCATGAAAGAATGGGAAATACCAATATAGTATTTTAAAGTTTTCCATTAATTTTGCCCTAAAAATTAATCTTGATTCAACCTCAGTTTTCCCTCAGGTCCCAGATTGTCTTGGAAATCTTCTTGCTCACTATTTTATATTCAGGAGTTCTTAATTTTCAGTCATTTAAAAAAATATATTTTATTACTTTCATGTTGTCAATATATTTGTATTATTATTTATGTGATATATTATTTAAGTTAACCTCTGTGAGTAATAAGAATATTCAAGAAGGAAATAATATTATCATGGTAAACTTACCATCAATAGAGGACAATTATGAAAATAAGTGTAGTGAAATGGAACATTGCAATTCCATGCTGTTACCTGTATAAAGCCTTGAGCTTACGTGGGCCTCCTTTCTCTTAAAAAGGCTGAAAGTGTTAGACATTACAGGCTCTAAAAACAAATAGATTTTTCTCTGTGATGCCATCTGAAGAGCTCAAAAACAATTGGAAAGGAAACGAGTTAGTCACTATGGTATTTAAATTTATTTGATTTCTTTGATTTCCTTTACATAACACTGAGCCATCTGTCTCATCATGGAAAATGATCTCATTTCCTCCCTGAGAGGGCTGCTTTGTTGCTGAATCTCTTGGAAGGCCACCCCCAGCCATTCATTATTTTGTTCTGACATCTGATGGGCAGCATATTGTCCCCTGTCCAGACTCAAGGCACAGATCCTGATTGGTTCAGGTCAGTCACAGAAATGCTGTGAGGATATGCCCATTTCACATAAGCCTGTGATTGGTTTGGTCTGGGTCATGCAACCTGCCTCTGGCCATTGAGACCTAAGACTACATCTTATGGGGATTTAAGGGAAACGCTTTCCTCCTTCATACAAATAATATTAAGCCAGAATGGCCTCTTTTTGTCCCTTTCTTCTCATCCTGCTCTGGGGGCTGTCCAGTGGCAATGTGGTATGTAACACTATGAGGGCCATCTCCCAATTATAAAATAACCATACTGCAGATAAAAAGGTAAATACGTTAAATATGTGGGGTTCTTCAGGACCAACTATCATTGAGTGTAGCCCAAACTGATGACAATAAATAACAAGAAAGTCCTCATCCTTTAAGGGACCATTAGCTAAATTTTCTGTTATTGTAGCCAACCGCATTTATTACTGATAATGCTGCTTTACCTTTTCCTGCTTAAGTCTTGGGTATTCCAAACCTTTAGCTTTTATTCATTTTCTATCCGCTACAAGATTCAATCTTTTTCCTAGGCTTATATCAACCACCTATTTAGAATCTGCTCAAAGTATAAGTCTAAGAATCATTAGCCTGGGGAGTTTTTCATGGACTTGAATATTCTTGGAATTCACTCTGGTTTTAAAAAAAAAAGAATAGACAAAAACAAGACAAGAGTAACAAAATACTGTAGCATCTGTGTAGACCAAGAGATGAAGGAATGCAAAGTAAATTTCAAAGTACGTTTGTCTTATTCATTAGTTCATTAAATATTTAATAAGCATCTACTACTTGCTCAGTATGCAATAGTGAACTAGGCAACAGAAGCCTAATTGTTGTTGGGATTATAATTATCATGACTGCTCATGTTTTCTGTTGTCATTGCACCATGAAACTCTTCAAGGCATTGACTTTTTGATATTCTGCTGCTCAGAAAACATGTTTTTCACTATGGAAATGCAGAATGTTGTCAGACCTCAGGCTGAGTTCTGGCTTTCAGGGGACAGAAGAAGTAGCAAGTATGAAGACAAAAAACTACAACGCTTCCTTTGTTCCTGTTGGTTCAACGCATGAGCTTTTGTTTCCTTCCTAGATATGAGATTTTTTTTTGGCGTTGGTTTATTTGTAAACTTAAGAATGGCCCACTAGTGTGTTAGGAGTTGCATGGTAGTAAACAATCCACTGGTGTTTGTGGTTTAAAGAGGTTGGAGGCTGGGACAGGCATGGCATAATCCCAGCACTTTGGGAGGCCGAGGTGAGCGGATCACTTGAGTACAAGAGTTTGAGACCAGACTAAGCAACATAGGGAAACCCTGCTTGTATGAAAAATAAAACAAAATAGAATAAAAGGTGGAAAATAATGCAAACATTCAGCAACAAATGAATGAATAAACAAAATGTGGCAAATTCACACAATGAAATGTTATTTGACAAAAAATGAACTACTGATACATGCTACTACAACATGGAGGAATATTGAAAATTGTGCAAAATAAAGCCAGTCACCAAATAGCACTTATTGCACCATTCCATTTATATGAAAGGTCGAGAATAGGAAAATCCATAGAAACAGAAAACAGATTGATGGTTGACAGGGGTTAGGAGTGGGGGGAAAAAGGAATGACTGCTAGTAAGTATAGAGATATTTAGAGTAATAAAAAGTTCTGAAACTAGACAGTGATAATGATTGCACAAAATTGTGAATGTACATAATGCCACTAAATTGTCTCTTTTAAATAGTTAAATTTGTCAATATGTTATATATATTTTAGCACGATTAAAAAAGGAAATGAAATTGGAAATTTGTCCTTAGACTTAATTTTTTTCTTTCTTTTAGAGTGTCAGTTTCCACTGCTAATGAGCACAGCAAGTTAGCACACTGGCCACACTGGAAGAGTCCATGTCCCAAGCTTAAATGGTCACTGTCAAGACTAAATGCTTAGTCAGGCTAGGTTTTAGTTCTAGATTAGACTATGGTAGAGGGAAGCAGTTTTTCCACACATTCCAATTTGAAAAGCAGCAACAAGATTTGAACATTTATCCGGGTGTCAAGGAAAGAAAGTAAATACAGATCTTGAACAGCTTTTAAAACATTACTCTGACAGCTTTACTATTTTTATTTGGTGACCCCAGAAGTGAAGGTCTATATTGGGTTTGGATTAAATTGTCATAGAAGAGGGCAGTTCTCATGCTATAATCAAAGGATAGATTCTGATGAATTTGAGGTTCTTAAAGTTTCCTTTTTACATTTTTTAATCTAATTCGTTTATTTTAACAAATCCAAGATGCAAAGATTGGAGAGAAACATACAGAAAAAATAAATCCCATGTGAAAATCATTGAGAATGGGAAGGTTTTTGTCATTCAATGGATCATTCATAAAACTGCTATGTTTGTTTGGCTGCTATGGTGTGACAGGCAAAATAAAAAGACATGCCAAGGGATGCCTGCAGACATTTCCTTTATTTCTTTAATTTCCTTAGAGTTCAGGAGAGATTCTGCCACTCAAAGCTAGAAATGAGTAACACACTAACAACAAAACAAAAGTGAAGATATGAACTGAAAATATTCTGGCCTCACACAATAACTCTACATATCAAGTTAAATGTATTTAACTCAGAAAAAGAAAAATTCCACCTGTGTGAGATGCACAAAACAAAAGCACATGAAACAGCTGAAATGCAGTAAAAGAGATTGATGATTCAGATCCGGAGCTTCTGGGTTTAAGTTTTAACTATGTAAGACTCCTAGGGATATCAACAAATTGAAATAGATTGATATCTCCTGCTCACAGAAAGTGGGATATGTCCAAAGTTCCGTAGTTAATTTATAACCAATGTTAACAGAGATCTTTAGTCACTTACTCTTTAGGGTTGTAGAGCCAACTGCTGAATCGATATGTGCTCCCGAGGGCCATTTTGAGGACATTTGGTGAGCATTACGATACTACCAATAATGTTTCCTGTCTCATCCACAAAAGCAATTAAAGAAGACAGCTGACACTGAGACGTCTCATATCTGTCTAATCGCATTCACTCTAATGTGATGGCCCCAATTTGGCTATCAGACATGAACAGATAACTACAAATTGAATTTAAATCTGATTTTTGCCTAAGAGAAAGCTGAAGAAGAAAATGCTCACAAGGCACTGGCTAAGATAGCATATCCCATTTCTGTGAGGTGCAAAGAATGTGTTAGGCCTTGTAAGTTGAAAAAAAATAGGTAAACTGTCACAGGAAGCCTACTTAAATATATCAACATGCTGTGCATATTTTAACACAATAAAAAAGAGACATGAAATTGGAAATTTACCCTTATGCTACCAAAAGCTCAAAAGGCCCACTGCCCAACGCACATAGAGGCAGTAACATGGCACCAGCTTTGGGCAAAAGAGAAGCTTTATTGCAAGTTGACTGGGAAGGAGACAGAAAGAAACACTCAAATCTGTCTTCTGGAGCTGGAGATTGGGTCAAGTTTTATAAGCATGAGGTAATGATGTGTGGTCTGATTGGATGTTGTGATGAGGTGATGCCAGGAAGCATGGTCTGACTGGATCCTGCCATGGAGTGACAATCAGGGCTCTATCTGATTGGATCCTGGACCCTGCCGTGCTGTGTCCTCTTCTTAATTCAGTCCCCACTCCTCTATCAGAGCACTTAGGTTCCCCCCATGGTTGCCTGCTTGGCACATCTGAGCATGCTCGGGCTACATGGCCTTCAACCTGGGGTCCTTGGAGCTGAAAAACAAGTCACAACTTTGTTACATAAATGTTGAACCACATTAGTCTGATACAGACACACGTAGACTTAATTTTTTTCTTTTTAAGTTTTTCAAATTAACAAAATCAGATATAACAAAATTTGATTTCTACCATAAGTTAGCTCCTCATTCCCTCAAAAAAATATGCCCATGAGGGATCAGAATTTGACTTTCTAAATCACCAAGATTTGATGATCTTTTCAGCAAATGCTGCTCTGGGAAGCTGGCCATATTCAGGATGGATGCAAAGATCAAGAGTATTTTCTTGAGCAATATAAGGTGTTACTTTAATGGTGAAAAGGAGGGTCACAGTTTTCCAGATTTACCTGGGAAAACATCAGAAGTATTTCTTCTTCTCACATTTACCGGTTTGTCTCCCTGGGCACCTGGGGAAAATGAAAATTCTGCTGAATTTTAAGACCAACATACTTATGACCTCTCTTATCGAGGAGATAAGTGTCATTTAGTGTTAGTTTTCTAAGACCCGCATAGCAAAGTGACCCAGACCTGGTGGCTTACACAAAAGGCATTTACTATCTCACAGCTCTGAAGATTAGAAGTTGAAGATCAGGTGTTGGCAGGGTTGGTGTCTTCTGAGTCCTCTCTTCTGGGCTTGTAGATGGCCATCTTCTTCCTGTGTTTTTACATGGTCTTTTCTCTAAATTTACACACATTTACGTCTGTGTGTAAATTTCCTTCTCTTGAAAAGACATCAGCCATATTGGATTAAGACACACTCTAATAACCTCATTTTTAGTTAATTACATCTTTAAGGACTCTATCTCCAAATATAGTCATATTCTGAGGTACTGGGAGTTAGGACTGGAACACATGAATTATTTTAGAGGGACATAATTTAGCCTATAACAAATGATAATAACTATGTTTCTCTTAAACATCTGATATTTATTTCTTGACTCAAGCCCACAGTGGCAGAAGAATGCTCACTTGGTGAGAGCTAACAAAGTTGTTTTGGTCAGTTTGAGTGCCATAACAGAATACCACAGACTGGAGTACTTCAACAACATACATTTATTTTTCATAGTTCTGGAGTCTGGTAAGTCTAAAATCAAGGCACCGGAATATCCAGTGTTTGGTGAGGGTTTTCTTCCTGGTTTGCACGGGGCAGAGAGGAGAGACAGGGATGCAACTTTCTCATGTCTCATCTTACAAGGGCACTAATTCCCATTCATGAGGGCTCTATGACTAAGCACCTCCCCAAAGCCCCACCTCATAATATTGTCACATTGGGAGTTAGAATTTCAAGATATGAATTTGGCAGGGATAAAAATATTCAGTCCATACCAAAGCTCAAGGAATGAAGTTGGCCCTGGTGTTCATCTGAAGACATGGAATTTGCCACTGAAGTTGCAAAGCGCAGGTGTGAGTTTCTCCCATGTGCCCTAGGTTCCATTCTTCCCACCAGGAGAAGAGATGGGATTCAGCGCAAGGTGAGTGTTGGCTATGTTGGTCTCAGACTCACCTTTTTTTTTTTTTAACCTGTCTATCTCTAGCCTTTTCTACACTGAATCTCGTCATCTCCAGCACACTAAGAGACATTAACCCTTGTCCAGGAAATGAATGATGGAGGAACTGTACACCCATCTTTATGGAATAGGATGTGTATTTAAGTCCTACCCTGTGAAGCAGGCAACACAAATTGGAGTTAGTGATGAGAGCTGACAGTATCTCAGACATTGAGTCTCTCACACATCTCAGCTATGGAAATGTAAAGGATGGCCTGTATTCCATTTCATCCGTGCTGCTCGTTTACCTATTTGCTGTCAAAATTATCTCCCATTGTTCCCCTGCTCTCTTCTCTTTATTACCTGAGCTACCCACAGCTACACTTCGCATATCTCTCTCCCTGCTATCTTTTGGGTAGATTTAGCCAGTGGGAGGCACTGATGGACAATAAGCGGAGAGGAGAATGGAGAAGACATAATATTTTTTCCATCTCTCTCTCTCTGCTTTGGGCAGTATTTCTGGCATTGGCTGTAGCCTTTCCAGAAGAATATAAATTTGTTAAAAATGAAGTAAGATTTACAGAAAAGGTGCAAAAGTTGCACAGACTTCCCATATAAGCTACATACTGTTTCCTTCTAAGTTTTCAAAATGAATAAATTTATATTGTTACGATATTATTAACTAAACTATAGACCATCTAAATTGCACCATCTTTTTTCTGACTAGGGTCCTATATCAGGGTCTGCATTTTTCTTGGCTGAGGTATCTTTTGATTCTTCTTTAATCTGTTACAGTTCCACAGACGTTGCTTGTTTTTCTTGACCTTGATAATTTAGAAGAGTGTTGGTCAATTATATTTATACTCTTTTTCAAACTGGGTTGTCTGATGATTTCCTATGATTTAAGATTATCGTTTACTGGAAGAATACCATGGAGGTCATGGGCGCTTCTCAGTGCTTTGCAAAGGGGTTACATGAAATGCATCTGTCCTGTTTATGTTAACCTTGATCACTTGGCTGAGGTGGTACCTTCTAGACTTTCCAATCTGAAGTTACTAGTTTTCCCTTTTAAAGTAAAAAAATAAAAATAAAAATAAAGAAAAAAGCAAACTAATTGATTCAAGGAATATGATTTGAGTCTATGCAAATTTCCTGCTTCTCCTTAAACTTCTGCTCACCAGTTTTATCATCTACATATGGATGTTGGATGCAGCAAATTATTAATGTGTTAATTCTCTAAGTAGTAATTTTTCTCTTTCCCTAATTTTTTTACATGCATTAATTGGAATCCCCCTCTAAGGAAGAGCTGATCTTTCTCTCCTATTCAATTATTTGTTCATTTCATCTGGATTCAAAAATACTTTATTCTTTGAATTACAACTCAATTCTATCATTATTTATTTTGTTTTTCAAGTTGTTCCCACTTCTGCCATTTGGAGTTATTTCAGGGCAGTTTCTATACTCTTTTGATGTCTCTCTTTTTTGAGAACTTTCTTAACTTGCTGAAACTACAGAATGCTTCAGGCTCATCTTGTATTTTTCCTGCCTCAGCCATGAGACCAACCAAGCAGCCCTGTTTTCTTTTATTGGAGATAGGTATTTAGAAACCAAGATCTACCTATCATGTGTGCACATTGCTGCTGCAGTGTCATTAAATCTACCCTCATTGAGGAAATCTTGGAAATACATGTTTACTAATCTGTGCAAAGACAAAAATAACCCTCTCTATCTAGTTATATGTATATGTATGTCAAGCTATAGACAGATGGATATCCAGGTGTCTACATGTAGCTACAGATGCAGATACAGGGATGCATGGAGAGTCAAAGAGATAAACAGATAGGATGGATGGATGGATAGATAGATAGATAGATAGATAGATAGATAGATAGATAGACAGATCAGATAGATATTTGAGTTTATACTGATATCTCTGATTCTAATCCAATAATGAAGTTTCATTGTAAGCCAGCCCCTTTCTGTAAGGTTATCTTCTTTTGCTAACAGTTGAGAAAACAGGCTCTAAATATCTACAATATATTTACTTATTTGTTCAAACCTTGTATACAGTTAAAATAGTTTGAGAAATGCTAACACATACTCCTGTGAGAATCAAATTGACCACCAAGAATAGTGTTTGAGCACAGTTCTTTTGTTTGTGACTTTAAGACATCCAGTTAAACAATGTTTTCCAAAATCATTTAGATCAGCTTTTTTCTTCTCCACCACTTTCTGGAGGGTGAACTGAACTATTTGTAATACAAAGGTATAGTGTGTCACAGTCTGGCATATCATCTTGCATTTTCCTACAGTTTGATTTTTTAAAATTCACATACATGAAAATCTACTCTTTATGCTATATAGTCATGTGCATTTTGACAAATACATAGGGTCATATATTCACCAACATAATTCCTTAAATACAGCTCCATCACCTCCAAAACTTTCTTATGATGTCACTTTGTAGTCAACCCATACATGCATCCCAAAACACTATGTTTTCCACCTCTATAGCTATATCTTTTCCTTTTCTTTTTCGTTTTCCAGGAAGTCATAAAAATAGAATGATACAATATATAGACTTTGAGAGTGGCTTTTTTCACATAGAAAAAAATTATTTAGTGTTCATCCATGGTATTTTGTGTATCAACAGTTTTTGTATTTTAGTATGCTGAGTAGTATATGAATGTGTTATAATTTTTTTAGTCATTCACTGACTGAATATTCTCAGGGTGTTGCCAGGTTTTTGTGATTTTAAATAAAATTATTGTAAGCACTTATGTGCATGTCTTCTTGTGGTCTTTATTTTCCATTTCTCACTGGTATATACCTATGAGTGAATTTGCTAGATTATATGGTAAATGTATGCTCAAGTTTAAAATAAATGATTACATTGCCACCTTTTATATTAGTCCATTTTAACACTGCTGTAAAGAACTGCCCGAGACTGGGTACTTTATAAAGAAAAGGGATTTAACTGACTCACTGTTCCTCATGGCTGGAGAGGCCTCAGGAAACTTACAATCTTGGTGACAAGCAAAGGGGAAGCAAGACATGACTTACATGCCAGCAGGAGAGAGCACACAAGGGAAACTGCCACTTATAAACTATCAGGTCTCGTGAGAACCTCCTCACTATCACAAAAACAGTGTGGGGTGAACTGCCCCCATGATCCAATCACCTCTCACCAGGTTCCTCTCTTGACATGTGGGGATTACAATTTTAGATGAGATTTGGGTGGGGACACAGAGTCAAACCATATTACCCTTACAGAGTGGCTATACTGTTTTGAATTTCCACCAGTAAGGTGTAAATGAGAATCCCAGAAAATCTGCATCCCTGCCATTATCACTTTATATTGTTAAACTTTTTAGCCATTATAATAGCTGTGTAATAGTAACTCATTGTGCTTGAATTCACATTTATTTAATGACTAATGATATGAAGCATCTTCTTAATCTGATTTATTTGGCATCCATTTCTTTTCTTTGGTGCAGTATTTGTGCAGTTATTTACCATTTTTTGTTTCATTCCTTGCTCTCTTATTGCATTTTGAGTCTTTATATATTTTTGATGCAAATATTTTAGCAGATATCTGAGCTACAAATATTTTCTCTTAAGTTTGTGGCCTGTCTCATCCTTCTCAGTACAGTGTAGTTCACAGAGCAGATAATTTTAATCTTGATGGAGTCTAATTAATCCATTTGTTTTCCTGGATCATGTTTTTGGTTTCGTATCTAAGAAATTATTGCCATCTGAAGTCACAAAGATTTTCTCCAATGTTTTATTCTATCAGTTTTATTGTTTTATGTTTTATAGTTAAGTCTGTGACTCATTTTAAGTTACTTTATAAAAGATATGCATCAGAGTTATTTTTTACATATGAATATCTAATGTTTATAGAATCATTTTTTGAAACTTTCATCTTTTATTCTCCACTAAATTGTTCATGCTACTTTGTTAGACATCAGGCATCCATTTATGTGAAGGCTTATTTCTAGAGTTTCTGCTGTGTTCCATTTATCTATTGGCCACTCTTGACAGTGACACCACACTGTTTTCATTGCTGTACCTTTGTGATAAGTCTTGAAATAAGTTTCTCTAAATGTGTTCTTTTTCAATGTTATTTTTACTATTTTAAATCCTTTGGATTCCTTTTTGAATTTTGGGGTCAATTTATCAATTTTCTCTAAAACATCTACTTGATGTTTGAATTGGATTGCACTGAATCTATACACCAATTTAGGCATGACTGACATTTTAGCAACATTGAAACCCATGAGCATTACAAGCCTCTGTATGATTTTCACGTCAGCTCCCTGCAGCTCATGGACCAGGGGTTCTTGCCCGCTTCAAGGAGAGGAGAACGTTGATTGGCCCCACCTGGGTCAGGTGTTAATTCCGGTACAATCAGCTGTGGCTGCATGACAGGATCAAAGGCACTTTTCATGCCCCTGGGTGGCATGAAATTAAGGAATTTAGCTATTCCCTGATTCATCTGAGCAATGTGTTGTTGCAGTCAATGTGCAGGTTTTGCACATCTTTTGTTATATTTTGCCCTAAGTATTTCATATTTTTTGTTGTTGGTATGATAAATGGTATTTTCAAAAATGGTCTATTTCATGATTATTCATTTCTTGTTGATAGTAATATAATTGATTTCTATGTACTGACCATGTATCCTGCAATGTTATTTAACCTAATTATTAGTTATAGTAATGTTTTTATAGATTTCATCACATTTTCTGTATAGACAATTATGCCATCTGTGAATAAAAATAGTTTTGTCTTTCTAAACTATATAACTATTTAAAATCCATGCATTTATTTAAAAAAAAAATATATATATACACATTTACTTTTTTACTTACAAATGTAGGCAATATTGCACTGGCCAGAGCAGTCAGTAAAATATTAAATAAAAGTAGTAAGAATGAACATCCTTTGTTGTCTCTGATCTTAGGGTAAAAACAGTAATTCTTTCACCATTAAGTATGATGTTATGTGTATGTTTTCACAGATACCCCTTATCAAGTTAAGAAACTTTTCTTCTATTACAGTTCTTGAGAGTTTTCTGTTAGGGGAGAGGACTGAATTTTCTCAAATGTTTTCTGTACACCTACAGAGATGGTAATATGTCTTTTTACCCTAATATGGTGATTTTCAAATGTTAAGTAAATCTTGTATTCTACAGAGAAAACATACTTGGCCATGATGTTATATTCATCTATGTTGTTGGATGATACTTGATTAAATTTTGTTTAGCATTTGTCTATCTGTTTCATGAAGTATACTAGTATTCTTTCTTTTTCTCTAATGTCTTTGATTTTGTTATCAGGGTAACACTGGTCTTATACAATGAGTTTGGAATTCTTCTCTTTGCAACTTTTTAGAAGAGTTTGCATGTTTGGGTATGACTTATGTTATTTCTCTATTACTTACTTGGTAGAACTATCCAGTGAAATAATCTGTACCTCGAATGTTGTTTGTGAGATGTTTACCTGTAACATCTATAGTTATATAATCACACGAGTGGTGATTCCAAGTATATAATTTTCTTCAGTAAGTTTTGTCAGCACATGCCTTAGGAGTTACATGTCAATTCTATCCAGCTCGTTATATTTGTTGTTAGAGTTATTCATAATGTCCTTTTATTCTCTTTTGAATATTTCAGGAATATGTAATCATTTAACCTCTTTTATTCTTGCTACTGGCAATTTGTATCTTCTTTTTCTGTCTTTCTTTTTTATTGTTCGTAATGAGTTTGGCTAGAAGTTTATCCATATTAAAAATCTGAAAGAACTAGCTTTTGGTTTCATAATTATCACTTTTTAAAAATTTTTCTGAAGGTGGAAAGCTAAAATTATTGCTTGGAATCTTTTTTCACAAATTTTCTAATTTGGGGAGTAGGTTCTATAATGTGTCCACCTAAGTCCTGCTTTAGTGACATCACACACATTTTGATGAATTGCAGTTTCAGTTTCATTTAGTTCAAAATGCTTTCTAATTTCCCTTTCAGTTTTTTCTTTGATCTGTACATTATTTAGAAGAGTGCTAGTTATGGTCTGACAATTTGGTGGATTTTCAAGATATCTTTTTGCCATTTGCTGGGAACAATTTTTTGTATGACAGGAATCATTTCAGATTTATTAAGATTTGTTTATGATCGAGAATATAGTTTAATTTGGTACGTATTTTATGCACTTGAAAAGATTATATATTCTGATAATATTGGGTGGGACATTCTAAGGTCTACTTGACTGATATTGTTGTTCAAGTCTTCTATACCCTTCCTCTTTGTTCTAGAAATTATTAACCAGAATTGTGTATTTATTTATTTCTCCTTGTAGTTTTGTAAGTTTTGCTTCACGTGTTTTGGAGATCTTTAATCAAGCACATGCATCTGTAGAAATGTTGTCCTTTTGAGGAATTTTCCTCTTTATCATTATTAAAGTCTTTATTAAATAACTTTGTTTATCCATGGTAATGTTCTTCATTGTGAAATATGTTCTTGTTTTCAGAGTTTGTTGAGTTTCTTTGGTCTGTGGGTTTGCTTTCATGAAATTTGTAAAAAGCCAAAATCCAGCCCATATTAATTTCCCCCTCACATGATTTCTTATACCACCATGCTTCACTTGTTACAACAAGCAACAGGAAAATGTGACTGTTGTGCCACCAAACTAACGTTAACTGTGCTGTCTTCTTTATGGGGTTGTTGTACTAAAATGCTGCCAACAGATGATCTGTCACAGGGTTTCCCCACATAATCACAATTAAGGCCAAAGGTGACCACATACATTTTTTCCCCTGAGAGGGTGTTTCTTTAAATACTTCCAGAACGCAAGTTGGTGGTGATAACACCCTTGTGGCATAAACAATATACCTATTAAATATTGGAGCAAGAAGGGTTGAAACATATTGTTAGGTTGGACCTTCTTTAATGAGATAGTCCAGAAAACTCTCTTGAAATTTATACTTACATCCACTGGGGCATGGTAGGGTAAGGACTATGGGTGGCAGTTGGACATGAAGAATAAAGGATTTCTTTTTCTTGACAGTCTTGAAAAAAAGGAATATGGTATCAAACAAATCTCAACTCACAGGAGCCACAGGCCCTTAATGGGTTTAGAATGAAGACTGTTAGCAAATTAGCAAACATTCTTGAAGGCCAGGAGAGCAGCCAAGAAGGTGACCTAACCATGGCCCATTTGCTTAATGAGGAGTTACCATAGAAAACACAACCTCCTGAGGAGTTGAGTATTGACACTCTCTTGAACAAAACTTGACATCACTGGGAGGTTGGATTTTTAGTAGCCAATCTTACTGTCTCTATTTCTAGGGCCAAATGGTACTTTATTACATTTCTTTTGTTCTTCTTGGCAGGGTGTATGTTGCACAACTCTGGTCAATAAAGATTTTTAGAATGAATACATGGATGAATGAGTGAGCAAGAATTAGAATAAAATATGCTTTCTTTACTCATTAATATTCCTTCCTGGCCTCTGTAGAAATTTCAGCAGAGGACTCCATCATCTATGGACCAAGGGTCCTGAATGTATTATCTCATCCAGAGGGACAGCAGGGATATCCCCAATGTTCCCTGAGCACTGGCATTGAGACAGCAACATGGTGGCCACAAGGTCATGCCAAGGTCAATGCTGAGCCTGTCTTGTTCTTACTGCTCTTTTATGTTTGGATGAACTCAGTAAAAGTCTCTTTTGAATGCATTTGCTTTGGATGAGTTTTTGGACGATCATTTGGCCACAGAACACATTTTAAACAGTGGCTGTGTGACTCATTTAGCTTGGTCAAGCTGGTGTGTCCTCAGTCTCAACTCTTCAAAGTTTCCAGTAGAATTGGATTATTTGGACTGAAGTCTTTATTTCACAATATTTACTGATGAGTATTAAACACGAACATAAAATTAAAGTTGTGTGAAAGATTAAAGCTCTTTGGTGCTGAGAGACATCTGTTTATTGCTTTCTTTGTAAATGGGCTTTAGCGCAATAGGCAAAATGTGAAAGAAATTTAAATTAACGTAAAAAGACCCAGTGCCAAACGATTCTGCCATGCCCTTGAGAGAATGATCAATCTTGGCCATCTATAGTTAGAATAGCTGCGCTTAGAGAACAGAACGTGCCATGGAATTCCCAGGATAGCCGCTGATGAACGTGCTTGAATTTCTACCCTGCAATTACTTATTATCATAGTCACCATCTTTCTTGCGCTCATGCATTCCACATGTGTTAATGAGCACCTCCCACGTGCCAGGCTCTGTGCAAGGTACTGAGCACACCTCAGCAAATAAAGGATACCTGGTGTCTCCCTGACCTCGGACAAGGGCAGTAACCCAGGCCTGGCAGATTGGAGCCGATGGCCAAATGCAACTCTAAGTATGCTGAGTCTTATTTACATAATTTTATCTTTTCTATTGTCTTTTTATTTTATTTTCCTTTATTTTGTCTTCATTCTCTTTTCTTTGGTAAATTGTGGTACCAACATTTAAACTTTAAGAGGTACCAGAGTAAAACCTAAATTTTGGGGCTTTCTTGAAGAATAGGCAGATGTGGCCACGGGGACCTCATGGCCACAGAATACATTAGTAGGAGCTGAGGAGGGGCTTCAGCCCTCGCGCTGGCCTCCCACACTGTCTTCCTCCTCGAATTCCCACCTGTCACCACCTGGCCCCTGAGTCTGAGCTCCCAGGCTGAGAGAGGGCTCCAGGATTATGAGGAAGTGATTAATTTTCGATCTTGAAAACTTCCGGCTGTGTAACCTGGGCATCATTCTCCAACCCCTCAAAGCCTTAGCTTCTGATTTACAACATGGAAAAGTTATAGCACTATCTCATGGATGTGACCTGGGGAATCCATGAGGTAAAGTGAGTGTGCTTAGCATAGGCTGTGCCCATCATCACTGCCAATTAAACGGTGGGTGTGAAAAGCAGTAATCGGAAGAGGATCCTGGTGTTCCTGAACTCAGCTCAAGGATCGGCTCTAAATAGGGTCTTTAGGAGTTTTGCTAAACAAATGGCCAGGTGGCCTATTTTTTTCTTATCAGTGAGCACAGCTGACAACACACACACACGCAAAAACACACACTCAACAAATAATCCACCAAAACCCAACACTATCGTCAGCTATATTTCCATTTTTAAAAAGCACAATATTAAGTTAATTTAGGGGAAGCAGTGGGTAGCTCTGAGGGGAGATACTAGCGACGGCTGACCCTGAGCATCAGAAATGATTGTGTATGGTGCATCCACTCAGTGCCCGGGACAAATGGAGAGGGAGAGCTGGGGAGGAGACCCTCATTAGAATCAGGGAATCCTAGTGGGGGGAAGGTAAAACCTGTCAGCATTGAAGGCAAAATTGGAAGCAGTCAAGACCTTCTTTGGAAACCTCTCTAATCTCCGACAAAGCCCAGCCCAACCCTCTTCCCATCCAGTGTTGCGACAAATCACTGTTTCTGTAGCTGAGCTCTAAACACAGAGGAGTGCTGGCATTGAGGGCCAAGTGGTAGCAAAAAAATAAAACTAAAAAATCTCTACCATTGGAGGAGCCTTCACTGACTTCATGCTCACTGACGGGTGTTGGTTGAGTAGAATGGTGGCAGAATTGTTTGCCTATGTAAAGTATTTATCCCACCCTTCTTTCTCTTCTTCCTGAGATACACGCTCAAATTTATGTAATTTCAATCTATTTAGGAAACTTGGAGCTAATAATAGAAAAATAACCTAAACAATACTTATTTGGTGGGTTTCTAGAAATTAGGATTAAAATAATAATATCACAAAAGCTTTCCAAAGCTGGACCAGACTGCCCTGGGAGCTAATGAGCTCTCTGCCAGTGAAAGCAGATTCAGGAAGAGTGAGGCTCCCTGTCCATGTCTCATCCAGGGGTTGTCTCATTTGTCACTGTTGTTTGCTTGATTTTTAATCTAACAGAAACTGGCATAAGATAAAATAAACACAAAATGGAATTGACTTTTAGAATTCACAGAAAAGCAAAGTAAACTATGGCTCAGAGAATTAGCAGGAGACAACAGGGCCTGTGTAGTTTAGCAATACGACCATAAACTTCACCAGGATAATATGGCTAAGACATGGCTACTGGTGCTGGCACCACTGAATACTCATGTTGACCCCATCTAACCAAGAACCACACATAGACCACCTTTCTATACAACAACTGGCAGGAGACAGGAGGCAGGAGGCACACATGTGACTTTCCGAGTGGGAGGACCATCTAGACACATTCATACTCCAGCAATCAACTTACTAGATGCAAGACAGTCCCTGGAAAAATGACAGCAAAACAAATATCCATCAAAGTCAGGAATGTTATCTATTGCTGACTTGTTGAAGAGGGTGGATCATGAAACAAGATAATTTTGTAAGTGCCTTCCTTCTTTCTTTTTTTGAAAAATTAATTTATTTTTTATTATACTTTAAGTTCTAGGGTGCATGTGCACAACGTGCGGGTTTGTTACATATGTATACAAGTGCCATGTTGGTCTGCTGCACCTATTACCATTGGGTATATCTCATTTACATTGGGTATATCTCCCAATGCTATCCCTCCCCCCTCTCCCCACCCCACGGCAGGCCCCAGTGTGTGATGTTCCCCTTCCTGTGTCCAAGTGTTCTCATTGTTCAGTTCCCACCTATGAGTGAAAACATGTGGTGTTTGGTTTTCTGTTCTTGCGATAGCTTGCTGAGATTGATGGTTTCCAGCTGCATCCATGTCCCTACAAAGGACATGAATTCATCCTTTTTTATGGCTGCATAGTATTCCATGGTATATATGTGCCACATTTGCTTAATCCAGTCTATCACTGATGGACATTTGGGTTGGTTCCAAGTCTTTACTATTGTGAATAGTGCCGCAATAAACATATGTGTGCATGTGTCTTTATAGCAGCATGATTTATAATCCTCTGGGTATATACCCAGTAATAGGATGGCTGGGTCAAATGGTATTTCTAGTTTTAGATCCTTGAGGAATCGCCACACTGTCTTCCACAATAGTTGAACTAGTTTACAGTCCCACCAACAGTATAAAAGTGTTCCTATTTCTCCACATCCTCTCCAGCACCTGTTGTTTCCTTTCAAAATGTTGTGGGCTACCAAGGGAAAATATTTTATCGTACAAATATTCTTGAATTTTAAGGAGGAAGTTTTATTATGCAATGGCAAAATCATCATTGCTCTGGCTTTATTTTCATTGACTAGATTTACCTGGTTTTCACCTATTACCTTAGTCCAGGATCTGCGATATTCTTGTTTCAGGTTATTTGTTTACAAGGGACAGGAAATATCTCCAAGTAGTTCAAGCTAAAAGGAATGATTTATTCCAAGAAAGAGATGGAAAGTAGAACCAAGGAGTGGATGTACCTAAGAATCAATGGAGAGCACTTCCTGCCTTCTTTTTCTTCCTTGCTATAGAGGTAGACTTTATCTAGGTGACAAACAGAAGAATGTACTTTTGAATTCTCAAGTTCACATCACAAATATGACCAGAGTAGACCTAAGTGTAAGATAGGTCTGTGAGATAGCCTGCTGTGGATAGGCTATACCAACCATAATGTATTTTTTCAGCCTTCAGAAAAGGCAATGCCATTGTGAGGAAGGAACTGGCTGCCATTCAGGTACCATATCTAGTACTGAGCCCTTCCTAGGATGTGCCATTTCAGTCTTATCAATGTCACAGATGGTGTTTATTTGCAGATACTAATGGCAACAAATGCATTGTCACAATAATTGAAGAGTCATTCTCTTGTCTCCTGCAAAATTTCTAATAAATTCATTAAAGTCATATAAATGTTGTCTTGTGATGCATAACTGAGCTAACGAGAAGAACAGGGCTTTGTTTCACAACTCGTTGCTCAAATTGTTGTGGTGTTTGGGGTTTCTCCCATTGGAAAGGAAAAAACATCCTGTCTCAAACAAAGAATAAGTTTTGGTGAAGAAATGGAAAACCTAGTGGGGCTACAAATCTCAATCATTCAATTTAAATTATTATTTAAAGCACTGCTTTAGGGATTCCATTGAGGTTAAAACATTTTACAATGCAGCCCGGAAGCACTGCACTTTTGTTTTATTGAGTGTTGAACAGGATTGCAGGGTTTGATAAAACTTTTTAGTGACTGTTGTTAATCCAAGCCACAGCATCAGCTTAGTTCTGCTGTGATAGGTAACCGGGATGCTCTACTCACCAAACCCTATGTTCTGGCCTGGGACTGCATCTGCCAAGAGGAACCAGAGCCTGGAGCCAGGAAGGGGCCCAAGGAGCCCTGCTCTGGGGCTGGAGATCAGCAACACGTGACTCTGACGGCCAGGACACCCTTTGCAGGCTCATGTCCTCTGCCACCTGGTCGCATTTCCCCACTAGAAAGCCAGCATTCACAGGACATAATTCAAGGTCTGAACTTAAGCATATCTAAAGCAGCAAATTGCATCATTGAGGAAAAGACTGGTATAATGCTTATATACAATGTGGGGAGAAAATATTACAGCTAATATATTTTTTGTTAGTTTCAGAAAATGCAAGAGTGAAAAACAAACTTTCAGCTCTGGGATGATAGAAATCCTCAGATTGGACGGCGTGAAACGGTCAGAAAATGACATCAGCTCAACCTCATGAGGCCTGATCAATAGACTCAACATAATGGCGTTTCTGAAAACAGTGACTTCTGAGGCCTGGGTAAGACCCCAGCTCTGCCCTCATGCCTCACCTACTGCAGATTTTTTAACTTCCTCAAACTTCAGTTCTATATTTGTAGTAGGAATGTCACAGTAGTTCCTAATTTCAGAGTTTCCGGAAGACTCTATGGATTGAGCTCTACCATGAAAGTGCAGAGATTTAGACGACTGGCGTAACTGATGAGTGAGACATTATTTTCACTGTAAAATTACTCCATCTTTACTAGTAAGACTCCCAATGTCTCTAAATCTCACCAAGAAGCCTTTAGCCAGGGATCCCTTCTGATGGCAGCCTACGTGAAGAGGCCACACCAAGCCCAGCACTGGGTGGAAGTACCCCCAGGCCATGATTCTCATCAATTCCCATCAATTCCCAGTGGTTTACATGCTGCTGTGCGGTGAGGGCTGCCCCTGTTCTGTCCAGTTTAATCCTAAAATGAAATTAAACACCTTCATTACTTTACACACAAACACACATATGCAGACACACAAACACACATACCCACACACACACACTTATGCACACACATACACAGACACACACACATATGGACACACAGACATACATTCACATACCCACACAGACACACACGTGCACACATATACTCACACAGACCTGCAAACACACTTATGCACACACATACACAGATATGCACAAACACACACATACACACAGACACATAGACACACATACAGAAACACACATAGACACACACATATGCACACACATACCCACACAGACATGCAAACACACATACAAACACACATATGCACACACATACACAGACACACACATATACACACACAGACACACACAAATACACACACACATGCAAACACAGAGACATATATACACACAATACATACACACAGACACACACAAATACTCACACAAACACACATGCACACACATACACAGACACATACACACACAAACACAGATTCACAAACACACATATGCACACACAGGCAGACACACAGACACACATGCCCCCACACACACACTTATGCACACACATACACACACACATATACACACTCACACACACACAGACACACACATGCACGCATATACTCACACAGACCTGCAAACACACTTATGCACACATATACACAGACACATACAAACACACATATACACACAGACACACACACATATACACACATACACACAGACACACAGACATAGACACACATCCACAAACACACATATACACATACATATGCACACACATACCCACACAGACACGCAAACACACTTACACACACAAACACACATATGCACACACATACACAGACACACACAAACACAAACATGCACACACAGACACACACAAATACACACACACAAATATGCAAACACAGATATATATACACACAATACATACACAGACAGACACAAATACGCACACAAATACACATGGACACACACAGATACACTCAAACACACATACACACACATATGCACACATACACACACACAAACACACAGATTCACAAACACACATATGCACACACAGGCAGACACACAGACACATACACAAACACTTCTTTACCCCAAGTATTTCATGATTTTGGGAACTTTATCAATCGTTTAGACGGTAACATCTTCGGCTGAGATCCCCCAGAAATAGATGCTGAAACCAGACCTTGAGCATCCAGAGTCCATTTGGGACACAATTTCATGAAACTCCATTAGAGGAAAGGGAACATAAGATGTGGAAGGGAAGGAAAATGACACAAAGTATATTTATGAGCCGTTTACTGCTGTGAGCAACTGGGACCCAATCCCACTGAACGCTTCCACGAGAAGGTGCAGGGTACATCTCTGAACTGTTGCCCCAGGGGTGAGGAAGCAAGGCACAAGTCCTCCCGCTCCTGTTTGTCACTGGCGGAGGGCTGTCCCAAGTGGCGTCGACTGTGCAGTACTGCTCACTCATCTGGGGCCCAGCACATACTTGCTGCCAAGTGAAGCCCTCAAGCTGATCTGGGCCAGTCCTGCCAGCCTCTCCTAAGGGGCTTGCCTTGCTGAAGGAATGGCCTTTCCATCTGGCCATGACCCATTTCCTTTATTATTCCTCAGTTCTCTGGAGCAACTGATATTTTTTCTTCTCGTTCAAGCTTTGGAGGCTTAGCATCTGCAGGCAAACTTCCCAATAGGGGAAATACTGTATGGTTCTTGAAGCATGCATAGGAGTTCGCCAGACAGGAAGTAAAACTCTAGCTTGACCCTCCAATCCTCTCAAAGTTAACCTTATAGATACAGACTTTACATCATCACTTCCTAGAAAAGTGCCAAGTTTCAAAGAAGGTCCCTTATTCAAGCTTTGTGGGTTTTTTTTTTCTTTTTTTCTTTTTTTTATGGAGTCTCGCTCGCTCTGTTGCCCAGGCTGGAGTGCAGTGGTGTGATCTCAGTTCACTGCAACCTCTGTCTCCCTAGTTCAAGTGATTCTCCTGCCTCAGCCTCCTGAGTAGCTGGGATTACAGGCACCCACCACCATGCCCGGCTAATTTTTTTGTATTTTTAGTAGAGACGTGTTTCACCATGTTGACCTGTGGCTCATGCCTGTTATCCATTATCCCAGCACTTTGGGAGGCCGAGGCGGGTGGATGACAAGGTTGAGAGATTGAGACCTTCATTCGAGTTTACCCTTCTTTGGAGAATGGTCTGTGGTCTAGGGGCCTTCCTTCCCATCTGAAATATACAGTAGTCTCTGGAGCACCAGTCTGTGCACCTTCACAAGGATCCCTTCATGCCAAGTTGAAACTCCCACACGAGCTGAGCTGCCTACATCAACAGTGCGCTGTCACTTCTCTTGGAGTTAATTCAAGTCTTAATACATTAGCGCTCGCATTAGATCTTTTTCTTTGTAATATTTAGCTGAGGACAAGTTTCACTGATTCTGGTGGGGGGAAACGAGGAGAGTGAATCAAATGGCTGCATCTGCAACATGGTCTCCAAGCTATCATTAGCAGTTTCAGCACAATATTTGGAGGGACGCGTGCTCTGGGGAGATAAAGGGACACTCAGAGACACCCACTTGCCCCAACTCTGCAACTTTCTCTTCTGTGAAGAGAAAGGGTGAGTATTAGATGGACTGGATTTACTTCCCTCTGGAGCACCGTAAATTTTCAACACATCCAGGTTGAAGGATGTGTTCAAGCAACTTATCTCACAAGGTGTTAAAATGTTCCATGACCGTTTCTCCTGACAAATGATACAGAAGCTGCTTGCTTTTAAATTTTGCTTTTAGACTCAAATATAGATTGTCTTTTTTGAAGTAATGCAAAGGACAATATTGAACCTTTAATATATGTTAAGTACTTTGCCTACAACTTTAGATATTTTATTTTGCTGAAACTATTCAATAGCCCTCTGAAGGTAAGCATATTACAGATGATAAACCTGGGTCTTAGACAGGTGAATTAAATCTCTAAGATCACAGAGCAGGTAAGAGGTCAGGTTTTATACTTAAATCCTACAAATCTAGAGGCTGAAATCTTAACCACTAGACTGTGCTAAGGCTGGATATGAATTAAAATAAATTCCTAATGCTGCTTCCTCTCCCTACACCCTACTCCCACAAAGAATCAAAGCAGGTTAGAGCTAATCTGATTTGTGATTTTCCAGATTGCAAATAATCCTATTCTTGAAGACATCAGTTTTAATTAATAGGTGCTCTTTTAAGAATTTATCAGTCTTTCAAGATACTTCTTTTGGTTTGTGAAACGTGATAATAAATCTAGATAAGAATTGGGAGCATAATTCAATTAGAAATTTCATTCACAGGAAAGAACCAATTATGATGATATTACAACAGCCTTCCTTGGTAACTGAAGAGGACAGAAACTCAGTTCTATAGGTTATATTCCTTGAAGCATTGTATTTGAGACTCTTACATATTTGTCATATTTGTATCTAGTAGCATTTTAGAGTGCATGTCAGATTTTTTTGCCCTTTATTACCTTAACACACAATAAAACAAATGATCCACAAAGAATAAACTATTTTATCTGACATGCAAAGTTTTAAATATGCAAACATTCCAATACCTAATAGAGCAAGTAATAAATGAAGTTTGGTGTACTTTATAGGTTTTTATATGCTTTTGATTTTTACAATGCTTTTGAAGAAAATTTGGTTAGAAACATTGTTTACTATCTAACTAATTACATTCTGGAACCTGCTTTTTTTTTTTTTTAGTGAATCCCAATTCAGAAACATTAACATCATCACAAATGTCACAGTGTCATTATAAAGACTACACACTGTACATTGTTTTGAAGTATAATAGACTGAATTTAGAAGTGATGGAAATTGTTTTTTAAAGGTTTATGGAGTTTTCCTGTTTCTTCAGGGATTGAAGTTTTAATTAAATGGAATTTGTATTGTTCACTTAGGGAGTATCTATCTTTTACCCAGGACTTTTCTGAATTAGTTAAGAAAATGTGAAATACAGGGATAGACAAATCCCCAGATCCCAGGGGCTTAACCCAAAAGGTTAAGGTAGCATCTAATTAGCTGTGGGTTAGAAAGGGAGATGCAACCATCACTCTGCTCCACATAGTCGCTCAGAGACCCAAGCTCCTTCCATCACATGGTTCCACCATCCTGTATGCTGGCGGACCTCAGCTAGGACTTACACATCTGGCCAGTGCATGGCTAAGAGTACAGATGGAGCACAGATTGATCACATGGGAGGATATTATGGTCCAAATCTGGGAGTTATAGACTTGACTCCCCCCGACCCAACTTCATTCATCAGACTCCAGTCACAAGGCCCACAGCACTGCATTGGAGGATGGAAAATGCAGTCTCACTGAATACCCAGAACAAAAGAGAATCAGATTTTATGACCTATATCAATGTGAGCCACTCATTCACTATATATATTGATAGTACCCCATATTTAAACCCAACGCTGCAACATGGAATAGAAAAACAAATAACGTACATCTCCCAGGCTTCCTGCAATAAGAATACTGTGTTAGAGGTCCTCGAGTCTACTCTTAGGTTTAGTGATTTTCTAGGAGGCATCACAGGACTCAGCATACAAGTTTTACCACTAGCTATGATTTATTATGGATACAAGCAAAGTCAGCAAGAGGAAAAGGCCCATGTGGTGAAGTTCAGAGAAAACCAGGCTAAAATTTCGAAGAGTCTTCTCTCCTTGTAGTAAATTCCTCCAGCCTCAAATCCAGCCTTTTAATTCTTCCAGCCTCAAATTGTGACTACAGGACACTCAAGACACCCTTCATTCCCCCAGCCTCAAATCATGACTACACACTTGAAAAATTATCTACCCTCGTTCCATTGGAAATTCAATGCCCAGGGCTTGTACTGGAAGCCAGTTACATAGGAACCCTCTGCCCAGCAGGCAGCAAAACTCCAGACTCCTAGAAGGAAAGCAAGAATTCAGCAAGTGAAGCAGAACATTTTCCCTGACCGCTTCATGGATGGGAACTGGAGTGTGGGAACTGGAGTGTGGGAACTGGAGTGTGGGCCCCGGAGCTCACTGGCCACTTTGGTGATGGCAGGGGCACACTTCACTTACTCAAACCCATTGTTTCAACTCCTTATCGGAGGAAGCACGCAGGTGAGTGGGTGCAAGAGGTGGGGTGAATGTTTTTGGGCACCGGTAGGATCAAAACTCCATGCAGGGCCTGCAGCAGGATCTAGGGGGATACCCGCCACCCTCAAAGCCCCGGAGGGCCTGTGTTATAGTGCTCTTTTTGGCCTTGGTGTACATGGATGGTTTAAGTGTTAAACAGCTCAGTGGACCCTCTGCCTTTTCACATGAGGTGGTTGCTCTCCATCAGCAAGGCCAGAGGGTCACTGTGACAGCCTTTCGCATCCACACCCATGGCACCCAAGCTCTTATTCAGTGTTCAGGAAAAATCAGGTCGCATGAATGAACTGAAGGGTGGTGAATGGGGAGGATTTTATTGCTGATGAAAGTGGCTCTCAGGAAGGAGAGCTGGAAAGGGGATGGAGTGGGAAGGTGTTCTTCCCCTAGACTCTGTTCAGAAGCAACGCCATCAAGCAATCCCTCTGAAGTCAAGCTGCTTCTCTCCATCATCAAATGGTAGTCTCCAACATCCAGCTGCATCTCCTCTTCTCTTCCGCTGTCTGCAGATGGAGCCTGGGGGTTTTTATGGAACAGGATAGGGAGTAGAGTAGGCCATAGGTGGCTTTGGAAAAGGCACCATTCAAGCAGGAAAACAGAAATGCATCTTCTGACTGTGGCCCACAGTTCCAGGCTTGAGGATGGGGCCCTTGCCAGAGACCTGCCCTTTTCTTCCCAGAATTTCCCTGCCTAGTGTCTCTATCACAAGGACTACGTTGTTTAGGCAAGATAAGCCCCTTGTACCAGTTTTGAGAAGGTGGTATCTACCCAAAATCCAGGTTACCAGATGCCAGACAATGGGGAAGCATCTCAAGCAGCTGTTTCTAAGGATAGTATAAGTACCCAACGGGTTCACCTTGCCCGCTGCCTAGACAGAGCTGATTTATCAAAACAGGGGAATTCCAATAGACAAAGAGTAATTCACACAGAGCTGGCTGTGTGGGAGACTGGAGTTTTCTTATTACTCAAATCAGTCTCCCTGAGCATTCATGGATCAGAGGTTTTAAGGAAAATTTTGTGGGTGGGAGGAAGTCAGTGAGTTGGGAATGCCGATGGGTTTGGTCAGAGATGAAATCATAGGGAGTTGAAGCTGTCGTCTTGTGCTGAGTCAGTTCCTGGGTCAGGGTCACAATACCAGATGATCCTGTTTATTGACCTGAGTGGTGCCAGCTGATCCTTCACGTGCAGGGTCTGCAAAATATCTCAAGCACTGGTCTTAGGTTTTACAATAGTGATGTTATCTCCAGGAGCAATTCGGGTAGGGTCAGAATCTTGTAGCCTCCAGCTGCGTGACTCCTAAACCGTAACTTCTCATCTTTTGGCGAATTTGTTCGCCCTAAAAAGGCGGTCTAGTCCCCAGGTAAGAAGGGGGTTTGTTTTGGGAAAGGGCCATTATTGTCTTTGGTTTATACCATAAACTATAAGTTCCTCCCAGAGTTAGTTCAGCCTGTGCCTAGGAATGAACAAGGACAGCTTGGAGGCTAGAAGCAAGATGGACTTGGTTAGGTCTGATTTCTTTCACTGGCTCAGTTATAATTTTGCAATGGCAGTTTCAATAGCAGTCTTGGGCCTGCTGTGCCTACCCTTTCTTCACAGATTAGCATATAATTTTGAGTGGCAAGTGTGAGAGTTTTTAATATGGAAGCTGAATATATGAGAAAATTGATGGCCATCATCACCTGGGTCATTCTTTTTTTGTTTGTTTGTTTGTTTGTTTGTTTTATGTGAGTGGTAGAAACATGGCAAACCTTCTGAGACTAACTGGGGAAGCTTCCCAGGTATGGATGAGTCTATGAAGGTCTCTTCCCTGGAGGATACAGAATCCTTCTCAGAATTGTCCTTGAAAGATCAGATTAAAACCCCTTCCTCACTTCTGACAATTCTGTTTGATGTTCACTAATAACTCCCTTCCTACAGATACTGAGTGAATCTTGTGAATGAATGACTCTTGTTTCCTGCACAGAGAATTATATTAAGTATTATAGCCCCATTGCTTTGGAATAAAACAAAAAAGCATCAAATCACAAACAAGAAATCTCAAGGAATTGCAAATATAAATTACACACCTATAAATATAAACATTTATTTTGCCACTTCTATTTTAACATTGTGGGATTTTATTTCAAAAAACTTTGATACTTGGCTTCTCTTGAAAAATCAGACTGGTTGGCAACTTTAAGGAAAAAAGTCGAGTTTGACAATAAATATGAGAGAATTTATGAGGCATTTTCATTAATCACTGATTATACATTAACTAAGATAATTAATTGATTATTGAATGCCTACCATTCCCAGACCGTGGTCTAGGGGCAGTGGTTAAAGTAAAGATAGCAAGAGGGGCGGATGCTTCACTTTCTGATCAGTGTGTTCAGCCACTGGGGATTTCATCAGATAAAATAAGAAAAAGCTACACAGGAGCTTATTCTAGAGCAGGAATACATGGAATTACAAGTATTCTATATATGGAATTACAAGTATATATGTATGCTCTTTAATCCTCACAAAAACCCACATAGGTGGACACTATTGTAGCTCTTTCTTTTAGCAGAGGAAAATGAAGCATAGAGTTTAGGAAGCTTACCCCAAATTACACGGTGCAGACAGAACGGATGCGTGATTCCAACTCAAGCAGTCCAGTTCTGAAGCCAGAGTCTGCATTATGCATCTGTCTGCCCCTCCGCACGTTTACCCACAGGCGCTCAACCCCAGGTATTTGTCAGAAGCTCAGTGGGTGGCAGGAGCTTAAAATACCACAGAGGCCTGGTCCTGAGGTTCTAATTCGGTAAGTCTGCTGCGCAGCTGGTGACTGGTGGCACGCACCACCACACCCAGCTAATTTTTGTATTTTTAGTAGAGACAGGGTTTCTCCATGTTGGCCAGGATGGTCTCAATCTCCTGACCTCGTGATTCATCCACCTTGGCCTCCCAAAGTGCTGGGATTACAGGTGTGAGCCACTGCGCCCAGCCTGGCCCCTCTTTTTAACTCCAAAGCAGCAACATTTCTGCATATCCACCCCCAAAGTATTTTCTGAACATTCTTCCTGACGGCACATATTGGGGAATCCCCTGAGCTAACTTTGTGCCAGCAAAAGGAACATTCTTGCTTTCTCTTTAGGTGAGAAACCCTATACTTTGTGTATCTTTGAAATAAGCCATGGACAGACTTACACATAGACTTTGTATGTGTACAAAGGTCAGGGAAGGTCAGAGGCACAATAGCTCCAAGGGCAGATTCCTCTTGGTCACATTTTGCCACCTAATGCAGATATGAGTTTCACTTCATTCCTGCTAGTGAACAATGCACAGAACACGTCTCAACTAGGGATTTTGGAGCTGCATATCCAGGTGTGTTTCTGCACGGCTGACTGGTTGGAAGAAGAGGAACACACCTACAACATCTTGGGAAGCATGACCCACCCAAGGCTGGATAGGTAACATCCAACATTGAATGGTCTTTTTGGTGGATGTTTGTCTTTAAAACCACAGGATGGACCCTGTGGGATTCCTCTTTGACAGTGGGCTTGCTCCTGCCCTTTGGGAAGTTTCTGGGGTTCAGAAGTCTCTACCGTGTGAGTCAACAGGTTATGCAGAGCTCCTGCATCATTGTGGGGGTCTCCTGCTATTCAAAAAGACGTGCTCTGAAGTGAGGAAGGCCTTTAATGCAAACGGAAATGACCCTTCCCAAGAGTTTCCAGTTCACACAGATACTTAATTCTTGGAGAAATTTGGTCTCTAAAGATGAGCATATTTGATGTAAATGATTTTAAGATTTAAGATTTTCTTTTCTTTCCTTCTTTTTTTTCTTTCTTCCTTTTTTTTTTTTTTTTCTTTTTTTTTGAGACGGAGTCTTGCTCTGTCTCCCAGGCTGGAGTGCAGTGGCACAATCTCGGCTCAGTGCAACTTCTGAGTTCAAGCGATTCTCCTGCCTCAGCCTCCCCAGGAGCTGGGAATACAGAAGCAAACCACCACAACTGGCTAATTTTTAAATTATTAATAGAGATGGGGTTTCATCATGTTGGCCAGGCTGCTCTCCAACTGACCTCAGGTGATGCACCCACCTCGGCCTCCCAAAGTGCTGGGATTACAAGCATGAGCCATCACGCCTGGCCAAAATTTTCAGACTCACTGGGGTCATGAAGTTTGACATTTAGCACTGTCACCCAGCAGAATAACTGAATCCCAATCTTGTATATTTATACTGAACTGTTCACAATTTGAAAACCATTTCGTATGCATTATCTCATTTGCTAGAACATTAAGGACACCCTCCTCTTTCTAACAATGACCCCTAATTGTAAAACAGCACCATCATAGTTTTTTGATTATTATTTATACTACTCTCCCTATCCCATTATCTGATTGGAACTTGGGGAGATAATCAGGAAGGGTATAATTACTTCCATTTGAAAATAAGGTAAGCGAGGCTCTAAGAGGCTGGAGCTTGCTCAGGTCATAGAGGACAGCAAGGACTGAAGATGTTTCCTGTCCCTTAGTCAGTGGAACCACTGTACGACCTTCCTGAACATTCCCAACCTCTACATCGTGTGGACATGACCAAGGATTGATTTTATTTTCTGTTCCTTCCCTCTCACCAGCTGACAAAACACTTCCCTGTGGTGGCTATTGCAGGGGGAAGAGGCAGGAGGAACATAAGACATTCTTCTGAAAAAAAGACCACAGGATTTAGGGTTTTAAGTTCAAATCCTCACTCCTTCATATACAATGTCAGGTGAGACATTTAATTTCTCTGAGCGTTAGTTTCCTCTCTTGTGCTAACCAGTCGTGATGATCATGCACAAGGCATTGTTGGTGGGGCCCTGAATGCAATTAGAGATAAACGCCAGAATTTAAAACACAAGCTGCAACTTCAAAAACATTGAAATAGAAATTACAAAGTATATCAAATAGGCATCTATAAAGCATGAACCTCACAAATGGCCAAAGCACATATTTTTAAAAGTTCAAACTCCCTAGTAATTGATTGAAATGAAAGCAGTAACTAGACATTGCTCAGGTGCAGTGGTGCATCCCTGCAATTCCAGCAGTTTGGGAAGCTTAAGTAGGTGGATTACTCAAGCCCAGGTGTTCGAGACCAGCCTAGGGGAAAATGACAAAATCCCATCTCTACAAAAAACACCAAAAAATTAGCCAGGCATGGAGGCATACGCCTGTAGTCCCACCTACTCGGGTGACTGAGGTGGGAGGATCACTTGAGCCCAGGAGTTCGAGGCTGCAGTGAGTCGTTATTGTGCCACTGCACTCCAGCCTGGATGACATAATAAGACGCTGTCTCAACAGACAAACAAACAAAAAACTAGATATGAACTTACGCTAACTAGGTTGCCAATAACTTTGCAAAATGTAAAAGTGCATTTCAAATCTTCCTGTTGGAAATGCAAATTTCAGGGAGTTTGGAAACTTTGTGTACTTACAGTAGCGCTTGGCTTTTAACCAAATAATTTTGTTTTCTTAGAATTATGTTTAAAAAATAAAGATATGTGTATATTTGTGTGGAGAGGCTATGTGCAGTGCTTCCTTATAACTGCAATGATAAAAATTTCGAAACGTCATAAACACCAGAATAGAGGATTAATCAAATATCTGATGGTTACATAATCAAGGAAAGTTACTCTAATAATCATATCTGCATCTTCCAGCTGAGTCACCGATTTTACAAAACTTTCCCAGAAGTTCCATAAAACAAGTTGACTTCTATATCCTTGGCCAGATCTCAGCCACATATCTAAACATATCTGCAAGGCAGGCTGGGAAATAAAGTCTATTCCCTGAACACATCTTCCTTCTCACAAATAGCTTTAATTTCCCATTCAAAGACAGAACAGGAGAATAAGAATGTGTCAATAGCTAGTCGCTGGGTTAAGCTTTTGGGGAGTTATGTTTAAATCAATCATTTTGTTAATCAAGTTATGTTTTACAGAAACCCAGAAAGCTTTTGTGGATAAGAATATTTGCCCATATATCTCTTAATTCAAAGACTAACAAAGTGAATTTTGAAACCCACAGATGCATTTCCCATAGTCCAGTATTTTTACGAGGATTTTAAACCATGCATCTAACACACACACACACACACACACACACACACACACACACAAAGTAACACAAGCACATTTTGGATCACTTGCTCATCTTTGTGCAGACTCTTCTAATGCCCCGATATCTATATTTCCCTCCTCTTGAGTATGTGGCCAGATCACACTTCCCCGACACTCACTGAAGTCTCATAACTAGTTCTCCCCAGTGGAATGTAAGCAGAGATGATGAGTGACATCTCTTGGCTGGAAGAGTTAGGTCAGACCTGCTGTCTTCACACTCTCTCTGCCCCATCCATTGTCTGATCACAGAAGGATAAGGCCTGAGAACATGACTAGACCCACAAAATGAAAAGAAAAAAAAAAGAGCCTGGTGCCCTGAATGACTCTATGGAGCAGCAGCCCCCACTGCCCTGCTCTGGACAGTGAAGTGCTGACACCTTTATTGTGTTATGCTCCTGAGATAATACAAACCCCTGATCCCAAGCACTGACATGTGATTTCAGTACTCAAATTGGCATTTTTGTTTAGGATTCAACTGGTGTCAATGTTATTTTGAAGCAGAGGTTGTACTTGCGAAGTATGTCTAGATGCAATGAGTAGACCCTCTAGATAACAAAATGGTAAAACAAATTTTGAATTAGTAGCCAATAATTAAAAATTAAGAAATGTTACATAAAGTGTAAATGTCCAGTATCTTCTTGTGGTTGGCAGAATTTTATTCTTTCTGATCTTTGCCCTTCATGTCTCACCTTTGAAGATGTCTCCTTAAATGGCAAGAATGACTTTGCAGGTATAATTAGGATTGCTAATTAGGTGATCATGGAATAGGGAGATAACCCTGGCTTATCCAGGTGGGCCCAGTGTAATCACAAAAGCCCTTAAAAGCAGAGCTTTCTCTTGGCTGAGAGAGGATGAGGAAATCAGAGAGATTTGAAGCATGAGAAGGATTAAATGTATCTTTGCTGGCTTGAAGATGCAGAGGTCACATGGAAAACATGAGTTTTGCCAACATTAATTTTGCCAACATCCTGAATAAGCTGGGAAGAAGATTCTTCCTCAGGGCCTCCAGTAAGGAACCATGCCAATACCTTGATTTCTGCCTTGCAAGACCCTAGAGGGAGAACCCGGCCTGGTAAGCTTGTTCACCTGGTGAAAACTGTGAGATAATGAAATGAGCATTTTAACCAATGACATATATGGCAATTTCTCAGGCAGGAATGGAAAACTGAAACAATTCTGAAAGCAAGGGCACAATGGGGTCCAGGTGCCTACCTGGAAAGTGTTGAGTGGAGGCAAGTGTAGGTACTGACTTAAAGTGAGTCAGAGTTGCCAGGTTATCCCTTCCCCTGGCCAGCCTCATCATGTCTGCTACCTGCCTGCTCTTTGAGCTTGGAACCTCTGCCCCAATATGCCAAGGAGTAACTATCCATTCAGTGTTTCTAAACTAGCCATCTGAAAAATGATCGCAGGTCCCTCTTTCTTCTCAACTTATAAAAGAGGTCAAAGCATTTCTAGAGTTGGTGAAATTCTTCTTTATTCTCCTCTTTTCCATTCCCATATTCCTTCACATTGCTTCTTTCAAATGCCTGAGATGACTAAATATATGTATTTTCAATTTTCTGAAAGAAGTTTTGCTTTGATAAGGACACAGTTTCCTTTAAGTAATTTTGCTCTGTGTGTTCATAAAGAACCAAAATTCGGGGATCTGTGACTAAAGAGTGGGTCGTCATGCTGGGATTATAAATATCTTCCACCTGGATCCCATATGAAACCTCCACCAATGGTCTCTTGGTGAATAAAATGCAATCCATTTTTAATTGTCTTTAGAAAGAGGTTTCTTTGGTGTATCAGTTTAGAACAATCTTGCTTCTCAAAGCCCACTGATCCAAATAATTCACAAACTAAAATACTTTTTGAAATAATGAGATTTTTAAAGGAGGAGATATAGTTGCAAAGTACCCATGGGACAGTGTGATCTGGCTCACAGACAGTGCATTTTATTTTACAAGTAGGATCTCTTGGGGCAGAACATGTCACTGTTAGCTTATATCCTTTGTGTTACTTAGGTTGAAGTTCAATTAAAACCTAAATATCACTCCTGATACCCATTCCTTTCTTTTTTCTTTCTTCCCTTCCATCTTTCCTTCCTTTCTTTCTTTAGCAATTTTATTCCAATAACTCCTCATGTTTCAGAGATTAAGATAAATACATATAAGGTCCTGGATTCTTGAAATTAATCAAGTAACTATCTTTCTTTAGCAAGTAACAAAGAACAAAACACAAAATAAAAGCAATTGCATCTAGCTTAAACAAAATGAAACGCTTTTAACTCACACACTGACACATTGGTTGAAGTTTGGCCTTCAGGCATAGCTGTATCCAGGGGTTCATCAGATGGTGTTACTCTTGCTCTGTGTCCCAGGTTTCCCTCTGCTCTGTCAGTTCCATTGTCATTCAGGGTTTTCTTTCATAGTGGCAACGTGGGCTTCTGCAAATCCAGGCTGATCTCTTTCTAGGTCTACATCCGGTCAAACAAAAAGCTTCTTTTCAGTAGCATCCATCAAATTCTGGGTTCACTTTCATTGCATCACGGATCAGGACTGCCAGACTCAGTCCTCCTTGGGTCTTTAGTTGATAGTGTCTGTCCATAGTCTGGGAATTATCATTAGTTGCAGATCATCTGGGATGATGTGATATTAATTCATAGTTATATTTCACCCATGGGCCATTTAGCAGGAGGGTACAGAAAGGTAATAAAAAATGGAAACCGAACTTCAGAGTTAGATTCTGACAAGTGGACGGCCAAGGTCAGCTTTCCCAGATGTGTAACCGATAACATTTGAGTTTTACAGTAAGTGGTTGGTGAAATGAGACACTTGGTCAGCCTCCCCACTCAGGATTTTGTAAGAGCTAGCAGGACCTCACCTGGCACAGTCAGAATGTTGTTATTTCTGATTCGAAATGGAATGGAAAAGTCAAATAGCTGCTCAGCAAATACCTTCCAACTTGCTCTCTCCTGAGATAGGTACGCTGTGTTCACTGCAAGAAACTGGAAATGCTTTCAGGTTTGTATGCCCCAGGGCTCATTAGTCCCAAGCCACCAATGCCACCCTCTATGGGATTTCTGTAGTCACATGTTAATCCATGAAGTAATGATGGGGGCTGCTGAGAACCCCCACGGAGATTCTGTGCTCTCGTTTGCTATTCTTGAGTTACACAGTTTGCCCTAAATCCTGAGTGGCATCTCATCTGAAACACCAACTGGAGCGAGGGCTCTTTCCCTAAACATACTTAGGAAGCCATGATTTAAAGGAGGAGGAATGGATATTAGGTATTCAAAACATCACGATATCAAATGAATTGTCCTAGCAACATTACAGATGTTATAATGAAAGCATGAATTTCTTTTAGGATTGGGTACACAGAATTTTGTACCCAAAAGTAACTTTGGCAGAGAATGTCACAGAGGCCTCCCAGAGGAGGCCAGGTTGAGATGCATCTCCATGGACACATCTCCAGGGTTGAGATGTAACTCAGAGTGACCAAGTCTATGCGGGATGAAGACTGTGAGAAAGACCTCTCTCCAGGTGAGTTTGCATGAGTTGCATGTAACAGCAGCTCAGTGATTCCTTTATAACCAAGACATGTATTATTTCAGAAGAAATGTAGAGGGAGAGAATCTCCGGGAGCTGTTCAATGGATCAATGATGCCACTGAATAAATGCATGGTCTTTGCATCTTTTCATCCCACTTTGCTTCTGTCAGTCTGATCTTTAGATTAGTCTCCTCATGGTCTCAAGAAGGCTGCTGCAGCTCCAGGCAATGCTTTCTTACCCAACCAGGTCCAAAACAGGAAGGAGGAGGATGAGGAGGAATGTTCTTTAAGGGCACTTCTTTTTATCTGGGGGAAAATGTTTCAGAATCATTCTTGCAGGTATCTGCTTAGATTTCCTTGGCTAGGAGTGTGTCACATGCCCATTTTCAACTACAGAAGGGGCTGGAAGAGTGAGTATCTGGCATTTAGAGCCTCATTACAAGGAGGGCTGTGCTTATGAGGAAGTTATGGGGATAGCTTCTGCCACAGCAATTTAGGGAAGAGAGAAAAAAGAACGTGGCCAGGCGTGGTGGCTCACGCCTGTAATCCCAGCGCGTTGGGAGGTCGAGGTGGGAAGATCACAAGGTCAAGAGATCAAGACCATCTTGACCAACACGGTGAAATCCTGTATCTACTAAAAACACAAAAATTAGCTGGGCGTGGTGGCAGGTGCCTATAGTCCCAGCTACTCGGGAGGCTGAGGCAGGAGAATTGCTTGAACCTGGGAGGCAGAGGTTGCAGTGAGCCGAGATTGTGCCACTGCACTCCAGCCTGGTGATGGAGCAAGACTCTGTCTAAAAAAAAAAAAAAAAAAAAAAAAAGGACATGTCCAGGTAAATCTGTTGTTTTTACCTCTTTGGCATTTTTTTTTTTTCTTTCTGGCTTTATTTTAAACCAACATAATGCAATTGGAAAGTCCAGTCAAAGGAGAAGTTATTTTAATTAATTCAAATAATTTAAACAAATATTTATCGAGCACTAGTGACGTTCTATTGTAGGAAGAGGTGGGAGTTTGGGAAAAGCTTGGAGTTGAGGAAAGAACCCAGCTCGTTTGTTGAATGTTGAGGAGTCTGGTTTGGATGGAGCATTTGATACTGGTCTGGGAGAATCAAGAGATACGGCTGGGAAGGCATGTTGGGGACATATTATGAAGGGTCCTTCTGGTTTCCAGGCTGTGGGGCTCATATTTAATTTTTTGTTGCACAGGGAGAGACGACATGACATGACTGAGACATGTCCCCTGGTCCTGTGTGCTGAATTTGCTTATGGTGGTTGTCTAGGAGACACAGCTTTCCTTGAATGTGCATGTGTATGCGTGTGCCTGTCTCTGAATAATGCATATGTGTGTCTATGTGTGCATATATGTGTTGTATGTGTGTGTTTCTGAGTCAGGGAACAGTGGCCTTTAAATTCAGATTAATCATGAACATGTCTGAGTCTAATATCCTATCATGATTCATGTAGTCTCCTGTTAGCCAGCTGAGTTGCCCATTAATTGCTTTTTGTCTGAACATATATTTACATGTTTAGGTGCTAAGGCTCTGTCCAAATCCTAATGCTCATGTTTTTCAAATGCTTCTCTCTCTCTCTCTCTCTGTGTGTGTGTGTGTGTGTGCCCACAATGTAGGAAAATTAGACCTTATTAATATTTAAAGCTTATCATGTTTTTTCAATGTTCCCAAACTAATCTCAGTTTAACAGTCTCAATTAGCCTTTTACTGAAAACCAGTAATCTTTCTTATTTTCCTGTCTATATTATTTTACAGAATCCTGGATTATAAAATATCACAACCAAATAAATGCAAGGGAGGAATGAAAGTAATCCACATGTCCCCACTTCATGAAATCATACGTGAGTCTAGATACATTTGTATTTTTCAGAAGTGTCCTCATTTTATAGAGTTTTATTATTTTATAAAGGTTTTAAATTAAACACAAGTCTAAATATAATTTTATATTTTATCATTCTCAGTATCTTTAGGTGTGTAAATTTATATTGAAGAAAATACTATCTTTCTTGTCTCACGTTTTGGTGTGGTCAGCTCATTCATTCTAGCGTTTTTGTGCCTGTTTCTTACACATGAAACCAGGTGTCAGGCCGGGTCTCCTGCAACCTGAAATCTGAAAAAAGCTGATTTGAAACATTCTCTTGGTAGAAAGCCCTCCTAAATTGTCTGCAAATTCCTGAGGCTCATGTTCTAGTGGTTGCTGCTGCTCCTGGGTTCTTGCTCTGAAGTTTCCTGTCTCTGGTTTGGGCCACATAAATCAAGGCATGAAGCTCAGCCTTTCCCTTAATTTTCCCAAATGAATGATCACAGAAAGAATATGTGAGTACAGCAGCTCCCACTGGAGACGGGAGGTGTTTGGAAGAGAAAGGAGGATTGTACCCCGGGCCAGCTCAACAGGTGCCTGAGGTAGGCCTGTCCTTGACGCTATTTAAATAGTCTTTCTGCCATTTAAGGGCACTTCCTCAGGCCCCTGACCTCCACTGTCTGTTAAGATTCCTCTCTCTATAGCAAGCTGCGGCCCTCTAGCAGCAGCTGTACACTGCACCAAGGTGGGTGGATTGGGACAGTGGGACTGGCATCTTGGCCGTGCTGGGCAGACCGAGCTGGGTGTCTTGGCCTGATGCTGTCATTCAGGACAATAGGGTGTCTCCCAGATGCACTGAAAGGGGCCATGTGTGTTGGCTGCAGCCTGCTCCTCCACTGCCCTGATCTGCTCAGCCTTCTCATCTACCAGTTTTTCTCAGCAGCATGTGAAAACCATTGGCTTCATTTACTCAAGAAGCGCAGCTGAGCAGTGTGTTTGGCTGTTTGTCCCGCTGCTAACATCAGGACTCTCAGGCTGTCTCCAAATTTCCTGTTCAGGTTTTTTTTTGCTGAAAGGAAAGTTTTCTACCTTAGAGGAGCATGATAGAAATTTCTGTTTCAGGTAACAGAATTTTCTGGGTTTGGAGTTAGTTTTGTCGCACTGCTTATTTTTCTTCTCTTCTCTTCCTTCTTTCTTCTTTCTTTGGAGTTGTGTTTCTTTAATTCTTCCTTGTATTCCCCAGTCATTTGTGGGAATTTCAGTCGTCTACAAAATAGCAATGATTTTACTTTAGGTCTAATGGCTCATGAGTGCAACTGATGAGTTGGCATCTCTCTGGTAAGAGCCATTACAATCTCATTGAAGTTTGCGTGTCTGTGTCCGCATGTTCATGTATGTTGAAGTTTGCGTGTCTGTGTCCGCATGTTCATGTATGTTGAAGTTTGCGTGTCTGTGTCCGCATGTTCATGTATGTTGAAGTTTGCGTGTCTGTGTCCACATGTTCATGTATGTTGAAGTTTGCGTGTCTGTGTCTGCATGTTCATGTATGTTTATGTGTGTGTGTGCATGTGTTGCTTCTGCTTTGCTCAGGGCTTGCCCCTCATTGTTTCTGAGAAACTTTTGAAGGTTTTTAAGTGCACTTATGTCCATGCTGCTTCTTGATCATGCCAGCTGTGCCCAACCCAGAGCAGGATCCCAATATACTTTCAGCAACACCACCACGGACTGATGGATGCACTTAAAAAACAACACACACGCAAACACAATTCTGGATCTCCAAGCCCTGGCCAGGGTCTCACTAACCATCAGAAAAATGAAATTAACACCACAATGAGGTGTCATCTTACCCCAGTCAGAATAACTACTATTAAAAGACAAACAATAGCCGATGTTGACAAGGATATAGAGAAAAGGGAATGCTCCTACGCTGCCGGTGGGAATGTAAATTAGTACAACCACTCTAGAAAACAGTGTGGAGATTTTTTGAAGAATGAAAAATAAACCTACCATTTGTTCCTATAATCCCACTACTGGGTGTCCACCCAGAGGAAAAGAAATCATTATATCAAAAAGATACCTGCTCATAACAACAGATATGAAATCAGCCTAAGTGGCTATCAGTGGAGGACTGGATAAAGAAAATGTGATGTATATACACAATGGAATACTATGCAGCCACAAAAAGGAGTAAAATCATGTCTTCTGCAGCAATACACATGGAACTGGAGGCCATTATTTTAAGTGAAAAAACTCAGAAACAATGAGAAAAATACTGTATGCTCCTCTTATAATTAGGGGGCAAATAATGTTTTCATGTGGATATAGAGTGTGGAATGGTAGACAACAGACAGCCTGAAGAATGAGGAGTGGGAAGGACTGGACAAGGAATTACTTAACGGAACAATGGACCTTATTTGGTGATGGATACACTAAAAGCCCATATTTCACCACTATACAATGTATCCATGGAACAAAATTATACTTGGGCCCCACAAATTTATACAAGTAATAAAAAAAAGAAAACAAAAAGAACCCCCACAAAACCCACCTCAGTATAGACACCTCCTTTGAGGCAAACAATTCCACTTACTACTTTTAAATCCATTGTGGAAAACATCAGACCAGACCGTTTGTGGAAATATCCCTTTTAACGACTTCTCTGCAATTTCTAGACATAAGGCAGGGGAGGTTTACACTACTTTGTTTATCTTTATACCTCATAATTTTTAGCAAAAAGATTCTTAAGTGTTTTGCCACATCCGAATACCCTACCTAGAATAATTTTCTCTATCCTGGAATGCTTGTGCATGGCTTTTTCGTCAATTCTTTTGAGATCCAGCATTATTAATTTAGGTTCGTGCTCTCAATTTTATATCTTGATATGAAACACTGATATCTTATTACTTGAGATAGTTTTGAAATTGATTTTGTTGTCTAGAGTCCAGGCTACAAAACCATCAACAAATTTTAGGATTCCATTTTGTGATTCGCATTCTCATCTTTGAGGCATCTGTGTGGTGGTAAAGCTTCACTTGCATGAACCAAGAAGGGACAGAGATTATGAGAGCAAGAAGACTTTAATGGCATCACCTGACCCATGCAGGGCGGCCATGGAGAGCTGTTCCTGTTGTGCCCTGGTCAACACTAAGAAGCGAAGCGTCTTCATATTATCGTGTATGTAAATGGCACTTTCTTATCTGAGCAGTGCACAATCTGTACAACTGTATATGGTAAACTTTCCAACACTTCTATTTCAGGCCTTTTGTCATCATGCCCTCATTGTTTCCTCAATTGGAAAACCCTTATGCATCAAATAAACAAGCAAATACTGAGAGCTTACCTTGTAATAGCCCCTGTGTTGGAATCTAGCAACACAGCCATTAACGCAGCATTTCTTCTGGCTTCAACGTTTCCCAGTCTTCTGGGAGAGGCAGATTCGTCAACAGAAATTTTCCATTAAATATGGGCAACTGAGTGACACATTCGGAGCTTAGACTACGGCACCAAGAAGTGATAGATAACGGATTCCTCAACTGGCCTGGAGACAGGCCACATGCACATTTCAAAGGCATTTTCTGGTAACCAGTGAGAGGACTCAGTCTCGCTGAAGGTAAGTAGTAAGTCATGATGGGACAATGCAGGACTGGGAAGGAGGGTTTATTTAGATAGAGTTGGCCTCCAAGTTTCACCCCACCCTAAGCAGAAAGTGTAGGGTATCCATCCCCAAAGCCTCAGCTGGTGAGAGGAGCTGTGCCAGGAATTGCAGGGCTGTACACGTGTCTCTTGCAATGAGGCAGGCACAGAGGACAGGGTCTGACTCACACTGAGAAAGCCAGTGCAGCCTGTGGTGGCTGAGCAGAGGGCTGTATCTGGGAGAGGAGGGGAGAGAATGCGCCCCTCTGTGGTGAGCTAAAGTTGTGCTACTCCTGGGACCCTTCATAGATCCCACCTTAGGGGTGGGAATACTGGCCTGGGGACATTTTTGAATGAAATCCTGCCTAAGGGGTAGAATGTCTGGGCAAGAGGGGCTCCCTACTTTTCTGGAAACAGAGCTAAGGAGGTTTAGATGAAGTCAGCAGAGGGAAGGCCTTGGCTGATTCAAAAGAATTTGAGTGAGAGGTCTAGAAAGAAAGTCCTGAGAGTCTACAGAAGCGTCCCGTAAATAAACATTTGGCTTTGAAGAGCTCCCTGGCCCAGGGGATACGCAGCCATCTCACTGCTACAGCAATGAAGTAAGCATTGGCTTACTGTCTCACCTCGCTTAACAAGCTGGGTCTGGAGGACTGTCCTTAGCAGAGAAAGAAAACAGGTGTAGTGTGTTTGAAGATGTAAAGGCTGACATGGAACAGACAAGGCCACAAGACACAGTATCTCATAATGGGCTTTGCTTGAATGGTGCTGTGACAGATTGCATGTGGGACAAGGCCTTCCATCATGACATCTTACAGGAATGGTTGCCTGGGATGCCACCACCCAGGAGGAGAAGAAAACAAGGGAACTCCCTGGGGAGAGGGGACTAGTGAGGGGGCTGATGTGTCTGAAACACGTTGCTCAGCCACAGGACAGGGAGCCTCTGTGTCAGAGAGGCCTGAAGGACGGCAATGACTTAGGGTCTTTTATAGTGCCAGGGTTTCTTTGATCTCCTGTTGGCAGTTACTGAGTGCAGTTTTGTGGGACATGCAGGGCAGGACATCTCCGAACAGCCAAACAGATGCCCACTTGGACTATATTTAAAGCAATTGGATGTGGGAGGATTTGAGTCTGGTGCTGCTGGTCTTCAGGCTCACGGTCCTAGCCTCCTGTGAGCAACATGGGGATCCACATGTGGGGGCCGTCCTTGTTCATTTGAATGGTATGTTATGAGGTCCAGGCCGTAGTCTCCCACAGGCTTCACGGGAGTGGTGTTTGATGATCGCAGGACTGGGAATGTTTTAGATAATAACTTGACTCTTATGTTTGTCAATTAAAATGAACATAAAACCTGGCATTCTCTGTGAGTGCATTCTTTAGGATAAGGCCTGGCAGTGAATAAACCCAAATGTATTTTTGGGACCAAATGGCTTATTGGAAAGCAGAGGGCAGGGCGGGCCCAGGAGTTAGGTGGTGTGAGGTTGAAAGGGTCCCTGTTAAACTTGGTTATTAAGCAGAGAATAAGTGATCATCTCATCTAGGAAAGGGTTATGCCTTCTAAACCTCCCCTCTGGGAGTCACCCTGCTTCCTCACTTCCAGACGTACCTGATGCCATTTTTTCCTGAGCCTTAGGAGGTGGCATGGGCTAAATTTCTTCTTGGATTGCCTCAATTTTGACATATGACTTAGCCTCCAAAATGTATCTCTCTCCATATCTTCTTCTAATCCTTCTGTTCTTACACATTTGGATCCAAAAGAAAAATACAATTTATGCACTTTTCCCTCCTTTTAGGGGCATTTTTGGAGGAAGTGAAAAAATCCTGAGTCACTAATTCTTCACATTTTCATCTGAATAATTTTATTATGAAAGTGACATTAAAATAGTGTGCACCATGTAAATGTCTAAATAACAATTAATTCAGTTCGCAGGTATTATCAGACTCTCTTTTCATCATGTCAACATCTCTACATTTTGCTGCTGCCTAATCAGAAAAAGTCAATGTTGTGGGTCTCTGTGACAATAAACATTTTCATGCTCTTTCTCTCTCTTTAATCTACAAAACCACAATTTTAGTGAAAGCCGTGGTTTATACGGAGACAGAAAAAAACCGGGGGTTGGTGGGGGGCTGTGGGAGAAAGAACAAACAAAATAAACTCCAAGTGCTTATTAATTTCCGCCTACACTTTCTAGGCATGCGTTCCCTGTACTCTTTGGTCTGCTGAAGGAATAAGCAAATCCACCTCAGACAAGGCACTCACTAGCCTTTGCTCCCTGGAGGCTAAACGACAGAGCAAAGAGTCAACGTGCTGTGTATTTTTCTATCTAAAGTCAAGTTTGCTGAGTGAGTTTCTGTGACAAATAATCATAATTAATCCCAAGGTAATGAGAGGTGAAGACAGCTGAGCTTCTGGGTCAGGTGGGGACTTGGAGAACTTTTGTGTCTAGCTAAAGGATTGTAAACGCACCAATCAGCACTATGTGTCTAGCTAAAGGATTCTAAAAGCACCAATCAGCACTCTGTAAAATCGCACCAATCAGAACTCTGTGTCTAGCTAAAGGGTTGTAAACATACCAATCAGCACTCTGTAAAATGGACCAATCAGCAGGATGTGGGCAGGGCCAAAAAAGGGAATAAAAACTGGCCACCCGTGCCAGCAGCGGCAACCCAGGTCCCTTCTGACACTGTGAAAACTTTGTTCTTTCCCTCTTCACAATAAATCTTGCTGCTGCTCACTCTTTGGGTCCACACTACCTTTAAGAGCTGTAATACTCACTCCAAAGGTCTGTGGCTTCACTCCTGAACTCAGCGAGATGACGAACCCACCAGAAGGAAGAAACTCTGAACACATCTGAACATCTGAAGGAACAAATTCTGGACACACCATCTTTAAGAGCTGTAACGCTCACAGCAGCTTCATTCTTGAAGTCAGCAAGACCAAGAACCCACCGGAAGGAATAAATTCCGGACACATTAACTTGCTAACAGCACACAATGATTAATTACTCCATGTTAAGTAACAAATATTTGCATTGTCTATAGAGAGTATAATATAGTCACATAACAGGTAGCTATGAAAGGTAACAGATGTGTTTAATTATTTACCTGTAGTAATAATATCACTATATACATGCACATGAAAACCTCTTGTTGTACATCATAAATAAGTAAGTGAAAAAATAACTGTATGACTTGTTCAGAGAAGAAACTTCATCTTCCCTTGACAACTCAAATAATTATTTATCTTTGCATCTTTCCTTTTATTATTTTATTGCTGTATTTGTTGTCACTTAATTCATCAAAAATTATACCTGCAAATGTGAGAAAATACTACTGCAAAATAGTTGATTTTGTAAGATTTACAAATTTGACACAAAATTATTTTAATGTAAAGTTTGTAGGCTTTTCATTGACAAGATTAAAAGTAAAACATTATAGAAGAGGTATTTCCCACTTCTTCCTTCCCCTTCCCTCCCCTCTCTTTCTCTGCTTTTCTCTCTTTGCATGCACTTTGGGATTTAGTTTCTTTTCTGGAGCAAGTAAAGACCCAAGGAACAACAATCGTTATTCTATATAGTTAATTGACCCGTGTGTGTTATAAACCAGCCACCATCTTTAACTTCTGATTTAGTATTTTGATTTCCCAAAGTCACACATTGTTTCACATTGGAGTGAAACTTTATTCTTTGCCTACAACCATTATCTGAAATTTATTTTTCTAAGAGTCACCTTTCTCCTCCCCTGGAAAGTCAAAACTTTCACTAATTCTTGCAGTGATTGCTATCTACTTCCCTAAAGAAAAAAAAAAAAAAAAAACTTATGGGGAATGCTGGTTTGTAAAGAGAAGCTAATGAAATCTCAGAAAAAGAAGGCTACTTGCCACCAGTCTGAGGTGTGGGTAAATGTGAGACAAACCATCCTCCAGAATGCGGTGAGGACCACAATGAGCTGTGTGTCTGGGATGGCAAACATGAGGGTTTTTATACACCCTCATCCCAGGGTTGGTAAAACATAGACCAATCCTGCACATTGGGCTGAAATTTGTACATTTCCTATGAAAGCATAGAGTATTTCAGAGATAGGTTTTAGCCCTGCTCGCATTTCTGCTCTAGGGAAGTAGCAGTAAATGTTTCAGAAGTTGAAATGATGTTCCACATATTGCAATGGTGAGGCCCCTGTCTGGCCTACAGCAATCTTACAATTTCAGAACTTTTTGTGGATAACTGAGTTAGTGTTTAGCTCACCTCAGGCTGTAGGTTTGTTCTGAAGTTGCAATTCATGGATTATTCTACTGTGAGAAATAAATCTAGTGAATTTGACATCTGGATGGAATCTGCCTGCCACACGTGTTTAAATTTCCAAATCTTTTTCAGTTAGAAACCTATACCTGGGAAAGAGCCCTCCCTTCCTAGAATTTGTTTTCCATTTATAAAGTTGCTCTGAAATGCCATTAGATCTTTAGTGCCATCTCAAACATGAGCGAAACAATGCGTGTCCATCTGGCATCCATGTGGATACTCCCACTTTTGCCTCCTTCACCAGAACTCAAGGTCAACGGCTTTCAGATTGTGGGACTCCTGGACGGCTCTGATTTTCCAGCCCTTGTCTCCTCCATCCTATTATCTTAACCTGGTGAGTCCATTTGGATTTTTTTTTTTTTTTTTCTCCAAAGTCACTGACCTAGTGGTATAGGAAATCGAAAGAGTTCTAACAAAATAGTCATCGACACAGGATGGTGGAACACAGGTTTTCTTTTTAAAATTTCTTTCTAAATTTGCTCTTTTTGTTATGAAAAAGAGAAAATGCTTGTGAGATGATGATTACAAGGGGATAGGAAGAGATTTGTTAAAGGATACAAAATGACAGAGATTTAGGAAGAATAAGTTCTAGTGTTCTATTCCACTATAGGATGACTACAGTTAACGATATTTTATATAGTTTCAAATAGGTAGAAGGAGGATGTTGAATGTTCCCAACACAAAGAAATGATAAATGATGGATATGCTAATTACCCTGATCTGATCACTATATGTATCAAAACATCCCTGATCATATGTACCCACAAATATGAATAATTGTCAATTAAAAATACATTAAAATTTAAAAAGAAAACCTGGGTTCCAGCAATATTGAAATGGAATAATTCCATACTACGATAAAAATGTATACTTTTAAATGCAAAAACTTTATCACACCATGTTTTAATGGAAAGTCTGCCAAAAGCAGCCCTCTTTCTTGTAATCTTAACCCAGAGAGACTCCGGGCTAACTTTCAGGTGTGTGCCAGAGACCCACCTCAGGTGCACTGACTATTTCTCTGTGACCAACGTGGACTGCAGTGACCATTACCGGAGTTATTGGTGACTCTGGCCAGCGTGTCCCCTTGTTAAATGGCCCAAAAGTACAAGCTCTTTAAAGTTTCCCTTTTGATTTTATGGTGTTCCTCCCATCTACTGTGTGAAGTTACTTCCTACTCTTTTTTTCCCCGTCTCAGGTGCCATACATTCTCTCTTGTTTCCTGTAAACACCTTTTGCCTGGGAGACCATACAACTTTTAGACTGGAGGCTTCCTGAAGGAAGAGACCTTGTCCATCTTGCTGACCTAGCACCTTGTTAGTACAGCATCAGGGCATTAGTTGTTGAATGAATAACCAAACTTATTGCAATTGCGTTGTAAAATAAGTATCAATTGGTTCAAAAATTTGAAGAGATTTCCTTTGTTGAAAGTGCAGGGGTTGAAGGGATAAATTCAGTGGACCTACATAGGACTTAAGAAGCTTTAAAATTACCTCTTCAATGTTGCTATTATCTGGAGGGATGCACTACTGTGCCTCATCAACACTAGTACTTTGTCTCACAGATCTGTCTTCCTACTTCTCTTGGGAAATTCCTCATTTTCTTCCTCCGTCTATGCAATTCTCTATAGGACTTTATGTCAATATTCAGAAGATCCCCAAACAGCGATTTTTTTAATGTTTCATTTTGTAGTCAGGCTTTGGAGAAACCCTTAAAGAAATATAATCACCGGGTTCATGATTTTTTGTCTTTTGTTTGTTTGTTTGTTTTACAGAACTTGATGTTAGTAACCATTCTCATATTTTAAAAAGTATTGTATTGTGTTAGTGGAAACTAGTTACATCTATTAAAATTTCCCCATATAGTAGAACCCACTTTTTTCTTACTTGTAATTGAATGAAAAATGTTGAAATTGACAAAAACACAAGAACCTGAGTTGAGACTTCATTGCTCACTTTTTCACAATGTCCATTTTCAGCACAAATATTTTTTGTTAAGAATAAGGCCCTAGAGACAATGGGAAAGTTTCAGGCTTGAAAATTGGCATTAAATTCAGTCAGTGTTACTTGGACACATTTAGATGAAAGTCTGAGCTGAAATAAAAGAGATGTTATTTCATTCCATTCAATAGGTTTGGGTTTTGTAATAAAAGACACAGCCCTGGGAAATTTTCCTTATTTGTCCTTTTGGTTTAGAGTCATTTAACACTGACTCAGCAGTCTTTCCGGGATAATAAGCCAAGTTCCCAATTACTCACTTTAAAAAACTATCCAGACAGCTTCGTTTTCTGTCAAGATCAACTGGTAATTTATTTTAAGCTGTTTATATCTCTCTGGGGAAGCTCCTTTATGCATCTTCATTAAATTCATTCTCAAAGAATGTTTGCTTTTTATGAAATAACCCCCGTTTTCGGGTATATCCTGTGTTTCTTAGACTCTTTGCTCTACCTGGAGTTCAGTCATTCAACTTTCTACCTGCATGGCAAAGTTTAACGTGTCAAGTGCAAACTTTTTTAAAAAAATGAAACATCTCCAGATTTTTTGTTCTAGTTTGCAGTGTATTTTTTTTATTTTTTTCTCCTTTCTTTTATAATTCAAGTACCATTTCATGAAAATTGGACTTAATAATGGCTGCTCATTGATATATTTACCTTTAGCATGTTTCAGCTACTCTTTTGCTATTGGAATTGCTTAATACAATAAAATATTTTGTAGACCAGTGAAAAACAAGGCTTGAGAGATTTTGTTTATGCTAAAACAAATTTGATAGTCTATTCAAAAAGTTTCTTCTAAAACCCTATCAAATTAGAGGGATATCACAATAGCACATAGATGTTTTTAGATGATAACAATTTGTTAGTATTCTTCACTCTGATTCTGATTTCTTCCCAGGCATCTGTAGGCTCTTGGTCTGCTTTAAGCTGGAGATTGCAGCAGACGAATGGCAGGAGTGCTGCATGTAAGGAAGATGTTGAGGCTCCTCAGTCAGCAAGCAAAGAGGAAGCTTCAAGCCAGCTTAGTTTGAGTTCCCTCAAAAGCAGAGCCTGAGACAATTAGTTTGAGTTCCCTCAAAAGCAGAGCCTGAGACAATTACTCGGGGTTATACAGTTTAATTGGGAGCTGACCCCAGAGGATAGAATCAGGAGGGAGGTCAGGAAGGGGGAAGCCAGGAGAGATGTGCACCGTTCACCATGGTGAGCAACTGTTGGCCTCAGTCACGACGCAGAGCTTCAGAGGAGCTGCGTGGAGCACTCCCTGGACATTCTCCCCTTAAGGATAGAAGTCTGGGAGATTGGTCCATGGAATTGTGTTTCCCCTTCATTGAGAGTTACCTCAAAAGTGTTGACTGCTTGTCATAGGCAGAATGGTCCCATCTCCTCCTCAAAGATGTCCGCATCCTAATCTCTGGGACCTGTTGCACATTAACTTACATGGTAAAAGGGATCTGTCTATGTGACTAAAGTTAAGAACGTGGCTCACATCTGTAATCCCAGCACTTTGAGAGGCCAAGGAGGGTGGACCATTTGAGGTAAGGAGTTTAAGACCACTCTGGCCAACACGGTGAAACCCTGTCTCTACTAAAAAAAAAAAAAAAAAAGTTCCAAAAATTAGCCAGGCATGGGGGTGGGCACCTGTAATCCAAGCTACTCTGGAGGTTGAGGCCAGAGAATCACTTGAACCCTGGGAGGTGGAGGTTGCAGTGAGCCGAGATTGTGCCACTGCACGTCAGCCTGGGTGACAGCAAGACTCTGTCTCCAAAAACAAACAAACAAATAAACAAAAACAAATAAAACACTTCAAATTGAGAGATTATCCCGGATTTTGTGGGAGGGACATATCTAATCCTATAAATCCCTAAAACTGGAGAAACTTATCACAATGTAGACAAAGCCGTGACTATGGATGCAAGATACAGGGAGAGGCAGCACTGTTCCCTTAGAAGAGAAAAGAGGGCAATCAGCCAGGGAATGCATGTACCTCTGAAAGCTGAGAAAGGAAAGGAAAACGCGTCCGCCCTGGAGCCTCCAGGAAAGAGCACAACCCTGACGACTCTTTGATTTCAGCTCCATGAGATCCACAGTGGGCTTCCACTCTACAGAACTGCTTCCTTCTCTCTCCTGAGGTGATGCTAACTTCAGGGGACAGTGAAAATCCTGCAGATCCATCTCTCAGGGCAGTTGATTGGGAAGACAGGTGCCCTCTCTTTCTGCACGGGTAAGCCCGGAGCACCTTCACCTCTCAACAGCAGATTGGACAGAATTCTGCTTCTCAATCCCATAGCAATGAATGGAAGACACCCCATGATATGGTTTGGCCCTGTGTCCACACCCAAATCTCACCTTGAATTGTAATAATATCCACTTGTCAAGGGGGAGACTAGATGGATATAATTGAATCTTGGGGTGGTTTCCACTATGCTGTTCTCATAATAGTGAGTGAGTTCTCACCAGATCTGATGGTTTTATAAGGGACTTGCTCCTTCACTGGGCACTCATTCTCTCCCCTGCCGCTCTGTGAAGAGGTGCCTTCTGCCATGAAATTATAAGTTCCCTGAGGCCTCCCCAGTCATGCAGATCTATGAGTCAATTAAACCTCTTTTCATTATAAATTACCCAGTCTTGGGTATTTCTTCATAGTAGCGTGAGAATAGACTAAGACACCGCACTCCAAGGGGGTAATTAAGCACAGCTGCATAGTCCTTAGGGTTGTTAAACTCAGAGATACCTGTGGACACAGATCCAAAGACTCAAGCGGCCCTTCTCAGTGTCCAGTGGTCCCCGTACTGTATTTACTCATTGATCCCTGTAACAGCACTCACTCAGAAACTAATATATTTTATGAACTCAATTTTCATTAGGAACAAACCCTTATCTGTCTTGGAAATGCTGCCCATTTCAAATGAACAGACTACTGACCACTACAGCTTTTCAAAGTAAACATTTAGCCTGGTTGAGAATGAGCAGTTTGGACAATTGACTGCTGAGTGACAGTAATACTGTTATGTTTGTTTTCAGTAAGGATATTATTTCCAAGGCCTGAAGAATTAATTGGGAATTTATCCTGGGCTTCTGAACATGAAAAAGGATCTTAAAAGTGCAGTGCTGTTTGATTCAGATATTGCCACTCTAAACTGTTTTCTGTCTAGTACTATGGAGCTTTAAGTTACTGAATAACAATGTTTCTCAACAGAAAATATCCTAGCTGTCAACATTCCATCTTCTGAAGAGAAGTGTTGGTTTTAGTGTCACTCTTTTAACAAGGAAGAACTTACTGTTGTCTCTGAGGCTTAAATAATTTGTTTTCCTTTGAGTTCACAAGACTGTCAAATATTTTTGAAGATATTTTCACATCCCTTGGAAGAAGTTAAAAACTCCACCTGGGGTGGCATATATGGCCTTCCTCATCATTGAGCACATCCCCAAATACGCTACACACCATGCAATGCTCAATTAATAACCTCTTGTGTTGTAAAGAAAGGACTGATGTCTGCATATCCCTATTTATTCCAAACACTCACCAGAAATTTATGGTACCCAAAATTCCCAGAGCTTTCAATTTACCGAGCCAAATATCTGAAGTAAATTTTAATTTTTGACAAGAAAAGTTATTCTAGGTCACACACCACCAACAATCATAAAATGTAAGCTGACATCTTTTTGCTGAAATAAGCAATGGGAATTCTCCTGTTACTCAAACTCATATTGTTGTTTCTATAAACATTGCTTTTCTTTCCCCTAAAATACCTTTAAAGAGTTTCTGGCAATGTCTGCCTCTGGAGAACACCTGCTTTTAGAGGAAAGTGTGTATGTGTATGTGTGTGTGTGTGTATGTGTGTGTGGTCAACAAACTGCCATTTTACAAAATCAAATACCTGTCACATTTGAAGGAGAGAGTAATTATGAATTATGGATGATTTGCAAGAAGAGATACAAAATTGGCTCCTGGGCCTGTTTCCAAAGTTGGAGTGAATTTATAACTAAATATTGATCAATGATTTATGATGTCTTGAATTTGTCAGCAGAGCCTATGAGTAAGGATTTGTTAGGTGAAATAAAGTAAGTTGTAATGAAATAGATTGTGTCTTTATGAAACATTAAAATGCATGATATGGTATTTGTAAGGCAAAATTTGAAATCTCCGCTTTATGAATACTGTATTTCAAATTGTGAATGTAAACATGCCAAACCCCAAAGTTAAAAGGGCTACTAAACATGATTAGCACCAGACTCAAGATGGTGAGTATCTTAAAGCGAGAGGGAGACTAAGGTATCCCAGAGGCTTCAACTGTATTTGTAAGATTTTATTCCTGAAGTCACTCTGCCATACAAGGGTGTTGCTACATTATTCTTGCATTTATAATAAAATATAATAAGAAGCCAAGTTTATGGTTCAACAAAGCAATATTGAGGTTAAGAACCCTAGTTCTTCCACGTGAAATGCTAAACTAACATTGTAAAGCTGGTGACTACAAATATTGAGGCCACAAGAAGAGTGAAGTTCCAAGAGGCTAAGCAGTACGTGGGGATTTCTTTGGAGAAAGTTGTTGAAATGTTGTAACCCCCATTCCTCCCTGAGCTAACAAGAGGGGCACTTTACTTTTACCTTAAGCTTGGAGTGAGCCGGGTTTTTCCTTAATTTGCATTCTTCAAAGTAAAAATCTGAGACAAGAATTCAAATACAATTTCTTTATGCAGAAAGTGTGTCCCAGAAATATTGGTGGAGACCAGTGAGACAGAAAAGAAAGAGAAGTCAATAAAGGGTGCTTTATTTATTTTTCTTTTTAAATTTGAGATAAAATCCACATATCATGAAATTCACTATTTAAGGCATACAATACACTTTTTAAAGTATATTCATAGGTTTGTGTAACCATCACCACTATTTAATTCCAGAACATTTCATCATCTTCAAAAGAAACCCTGTACCCAATAACAGCCTCTTCCTCCTCACCACCACTCCTGGTACCCACTAATCTGCCTTCCATATCTATGAATGTGCATATTCTGAAAATTTCTTATAAATTGAGTCACTTTTGTGACCAGCATCTTTTGCTTACCATAAGCTTTTCAAGTTTCACCAATGTTATTCATTTTTGTGGTTGAATCAGGTTCTATTGTATGGACATACAACCATTTTGTTTTCTGTAAGTTGATGGATACTTGGATTGTTTCCAATATTTGGACAATACGAGTAATGCTACCATGGACATTTGTGTAAAAGTATGTTTTAGACATATATTTTCAATTATCTTGGGTAAATACCTAAGAGTGGATTTCTAAGTCACATGGTAACTCCATGTTTAACTTGTTGTTGAGAATCTTCATTTTTTTCTAACATGGCTGTAGCATTTTGTATTTCCGTCACCAGTTTTTCCACATTCTCACCAATACTTGTTAATTGCCATCTTTTTAATTTATAACCATCCTAATGAATGGGAAATGGTATCTTATGGTGGTTTTGATTTGCATTTCCCTAATGACTAATGTTGTTGATCATCTTTCCATGTGCTCATTGACTATTCAAATAGCTTCTTTAGAGAAATGTCTATTCAAAGGATTTACCTATTTTGTAACTCAGTCATTTTCTTTGTTTTCTTCAGTTTTCAGAATCATTTATATATTCTGAATACTAGACTCTTATGAACTAAATCATTTGCAAATATTTCTCCAATTCTATGAATTGTCTCTTTACTTTCTGGATAGTGTCCTTTGATGTACCATTTAAAAATTTTTTTGAGGTCTAATTTCTTCTTTTTTTCCTTTTTTGCTTGTACTTTTGATAGCATAGCTAAGAAACTATCAACTAACCCAACACCAGGGAGATTTATGACCATATTGCCTTGTAGAAATTTTATGTCTTGGCCAGGCGTGGTGGCTCACGCCTGTATTCCCAGCACTTTGGGAAGCGGAGGCGGATGGATCACCTGAGGTCATGAGTTTGAGACCAGCCTGACCAACATGGAGAAACCCTGTCTCTACTAGAAATACAAAATTAGCCGGGTGTGGTGGTACATTCCTGTAATCTCAGCTACTCAGGAGGCTGAGGCAGGAGAATTGCTTGAACCCGAGAGGTAGAGGTTGAGGTGAGCCAAGATTGTGCCATTGCACCCCAGCCTGGGCAACAAGAGTGGAACTCCGCCATCTCAAAAAAAAAAGAAAAGAAAATTTATGTCTTACATTTATGTATTTCATCCATTTTGAGTTAATTTTTGCATGGCTTGTTATGTAAGGTCCAATTTCATTCTTTTGCATTTGGATATCTATTTATGCAACACCACATTTTGAAAAATAAAATTATTTTCTCCACTGACTGGTCTTGATAAAGGGATAAATTCCTCAAGAAAACATTACAATCCTGAGATGTATTCACTCACAATATAGCTGTAAAATATATAAAGCAAAAATTATGAGCACAGAAAACAAAAATGGAGAAATTCATAAATGAACTTAGAAGATTCAACACCTCACTAAATAATAAACAAGTAATTACTATATTAGACAGGAAACCAGCAAGTATGAAGAAATCCAGAAAAACATAACCCAACCTGATCTGAGATTTATAGACCATATCCCTTATCAGCAGAATATACATTATTTTTAGGCACACATAGGACATTTATTAATGTAGACTATATTCTAGGATATAAAACAAACCTTAAACAACTAAAATAATTTAGATGATATAAGGTATTTCTTACTATTAAGTAAGCCAATTAAAATCAGTAATAATTTTTGGAAAATCATCAAGCATTTGAAAATTATACAACACACTTCTAAATAACCCATACATTATAAAAGAAGTCTAATGACATATCCAAAAATATTTTTACTTAAATTAAAATTAAAAGACAACAAATCAAAATTCATAGGAAAGAGATAACACCTTGATAGGAGAGAAGTTTATATCACTATATGTACATATTACAAAAGAAACATTGTTCAAATTAACAATCTCACTTTTCCGCAGAAGAAACCAGAAAAATAAGAACAACTTAAACACATATCTAGGAGAAAAAAAACAATAATAAAGATAGGGACACAATATTAATGAAATTCAAAACAGAACAGAAGAACCAAGTGAACTAGGCAGTTTCCCGTAACTGCAGAGTGCTCGAACTATTAGCTTATTAGATATTTTATATTTATTTTATTTGTAATTTATAGATTATCTAAGGCATTTTATTTGACTTTTTCTCGATTTAAATCAATTTAGTTTCCAACTCCTAACGTTAAGGCATATTTAGTGCATATATGAGGGCATATGTGGGTGTATAGATGTTTATTGAGTCTATTTAACATTGCTGCAGACAATACCAGTGGCTTTATGTTATCTGCTCGTCAGGTCTCTTCCAATAACACATCAGATCAGCTTAGGTATAAAATGTAATTTAGTGCCTCATGTATTGGAAAATTCCAGGCAGGCTGGCTCAAACATGGCTTCATCCAGTTTTTTAGTAATTATCATGAAGCAAACTAGCAACTCTCCAAGGTGAACCACTTTGAAAATGTCATCTTCACAACAAGCAATCTTACAAAAAAAGAGAGTAAAATTCTTTCTCCCAGGATTCAGATCAATAATTGCCATAAACTGAGTTCACTGTGTAAGAGTCCACATGACAACCCTGAACCGCTCACTGATTCCAGAAAGTGGAGTCATCCAGTGGGCCAGTCTGAGTCACATGTTCATCACACTGTAGGACTGAAGACCAGAGACCCTTGAGTCTAACAATCTGTATGTAAATTCCAGCTCTGTCACTTACTAGCTGTATAATTTTCATTAACACACTACATTTACCCATGCCTCATTTTCTCACCTCTTAAATGAGGTAAACAATGGAAATCACCACATAAGTTTGTTGTGTTAAATGAATTAATATTTTAAAAGAATTTAGAACAATCCCTGGAAGAAGTAAGAGCTATGTGGTTTTCACTAATTAAGGGAGCCACACATTTCACAGCTGCACCAGAATCACATGGAGTTGGTAGAAGCAGCACCTAAAAGGAAAAGGTGCAGAAGATAATAATTATGCCAACTCTCCTGTTTTATTACTTAAGCATCATGGAAGTTGAATGATGTAAGTGCTTCATTTTAGCAGTTGAAGAACGTGAGTTTCAGCAAGTTTAAGCTATTTGCCCAAAACTACAAATTTAACAAGCAGCAGAGCTTGAACCCAAGTAATAAATAAACCAAAATCTGTGTTTCATCTACACTAAACATCCCTAATGACACCTGTGCCCCACAAGACTTTGAGCATAATGGGATGAAGACAAAAGCCCTAATTAAAGCAACAGCTTGAAAAGTGACTCAAATGTCAACAGAAATGACTCCCGTCCTCTATAGATACAAGTAAATCGTGTACTACCTGTAAGCACAGATGGATCTTTCCTGGTCACATGGTCCGGGTACAGCACAAATCCACTAAGTCTCTGCGGAAGTTTCAGCTTGGAGAAAATCAACCTTCCCTGAAGATAGAGATCAATGAACAGAGTCCCAAGGAGTGAGTCTTCATTTTGTATGTGGTCCAACATTCCTCTCCAATCCTTTATAAAAACATGGTGGAGGGGAGAATGAGGGTTAATTTTAATAGTTAACATGACCGGATTAAGGAATATAGAGAGAACTAGTCAAGTATCACTGCTGAGTGTGTCTGTGAGGGTGTTTCCAGAGGAGACTGGTGTGTGAGTCAGTGGATCACGTCGGGAAGACCCACCCTCAAAGTGAGAGAGCATCATTCAAACAGCTGTGGAATAGGATAAAACAAAAATAGAGAGAAAAGGGTTTCCTCTTGTTTTCTCCTGGAGCTGGTGCGCTCTTCTCCTCCTGAACTTTGGACATTAGAATTCCAGTCTCCCTGGGCTTGAGACTCCAAGACTTACACAAACAGCGCCCCCAGGTTCTGAGGCCTTCGGACTCAGACTGAGAATTACACCATCAGCTTCCCTGGTTCTGAGTCTTTAGAACTTGGACTGAGCCACGCTACTGTCATCCCAGGGTCTCCAGCGTACAAGTGTCCTGCCATGGGACTTCTCAGCCTCCATAATCATGTAAGTCAATTTTCTTAATATGTCTCCTCATATATCTTTCTATATCTGTCTATATATCTACCCTATTGGTTCTGTTTCTCCTTACTAACACAGATGGGCACAAAATAGACTAGAAGATTCTTAAAATATCCTCATCTCTATTTTCTGCATTTCCACACAGAGCGTTCTTTTATTATGGAACTATCATGCAAAGTAAAATAATCAGTCAAAAGTCAAAATGCTCTCAATTTATTTAAAGTGTATTTAGAAGTATGCCTTTATCATACTGCTCAAAATGGACTTTCTGTAACCAACTGGTAAAATTCTCTTAAAATGAAATTTGAAATTAGCCACTTCATATTCTAATTTTGAAAAATCTGAATCCCAGAGGATTCCATGCAAAGTATGAAACGTAGAAATATTTGAAAATTGTAATCAAAAAGAGGCGGGCAGATCATGAGGTCAGGAGTCTGAGACCAGCCTGGCCATCATGGTGAAACCCCGTCTCTACTAAAAATACAAAAATTAGCTGCCTGTGGTGGCAGGTGCCTATAGTCTCAGCTACTCAGGAAGCTGAAGCAGGAGAATCGTTTGAACCTGGGAGGCGGAGGTTGCAGTGGGCCAAGATCACACCACTGCACTCCAGCCTGGGCTACAGGACGAGATTTCATCTTAAAAAAGAGGGAAAAAAAAGAGTATTATTACTCACGGCTTAATTATCTCTAATTTGGGTTTGTATGGTCCCAGTTGTGCATGCGCATATATATATATGTATATATATACTTTCAAGTTGATAATAGTTGGTTAAGGTTTATTATTATTTAGGATAAAGCAGAACCTGAACCCTAAGTCCACACATAAACCAAAACCTGTGTTCCATCTACCACTAAACATCCCTAATGATGCCTGTGGCCCACGAGGTTTTCACCATAATGGGATTAAGACAAAAGCCCTAATTAAAGCAGCAGCTTTAAACGTGACTCAAATGTCAACAAAAACACCTCCCTTCCTCTATAGCTACCCGTAAATTGTGCACTGCCTGTGAGCACAGGTGGAACTCTCCCATTCACACGGTATGAAGTCAGAACCCGTTCTTCAGACAATTAGCGGTGTTCTGTGTCTCCAACCTTGTATTTATCAATTTAGTTATTTACCTGGCCCAATAGTCAGACATTGATTACTGAGCTAGCGATGTTTGCTGAGTTCATTTTATGAAAGACCAATGGAAACGTCTTCTTGAATAAAAACAAAAAGGTACAAACTTCTCAATTTTAATGACCAAACTTTATCAGAAATCCCGTCTATATGTTGTCTTATCTGCTTCCCAGAATGCCACGTTTTAACCTGCATCAACAGCTGCCAGGGAAGGTTTAGAGAAGTTCCGTGCAGTCAACATGAGATGTTTTCTCCTGTTCGGCTCACTGTGTGTATGTTCAGAACCAACAGCATGAGCTTCTGCCAATCCTGTCATGCTAGAAATCTTCCTCATTCACCTAAAAAAATTACAAAAGGTAACTCAACTCATGGCAGACATAAAGTCTAACCAGGAGACCTGGCTTCCAAGGTGAGGCAGGGTCTGTGAGTATTTTTCTCAGCTTCTCTATAGCCTGTAGAAAGGAAATGCATTTTTTTTTTCTCAACTGTCACATTGAAGAAAAGTTGGGCTATTCCACCGCTGGATTGGGACCAAATGCATGTAGATGAAGATATAGTCCTTAGCTATAAATAAAGCAAGTGCTTCATGATAGGGAAAGTTGAAGCCTTCTGATATGGTTTGGGCTTGAGTCCCTGCCCAAATCTTGTGTTGAACTGTAATCCCCAGTGATGGAGGAGGGGCCTGGTGGGAGGTGATGGCATCCTGGGGGTAGATATCCGCCTTTGTTGCTGTTCTTTTCTCACAAGATCTGGTTGTTTAAATGTGTGTAGCACTTTCCCCCACCCTCTCTCTCTCTTCCTCCTGCTCCAGCCATGTAAGATGTGCCTGCTTCCCCTTCACCTTCTGCCATGATTGAAAGTTTCCTGAGGTTTCCCCAGCCATGCTTTCGGTACAGCCTGTGGAATAATGAGCCAACTAAGCCTCTTTCCTTTATAAATTACCCAGTCTCAGGTAGTTATTTATAGCAGTGCAAAAACAGGCTAATATATCATCTGTGTGTTATTTCTCCAATTGCAAGGGGTAGGCAAAAGCACCGCCTGCTTGTGCAGCAGGGATTGTGGGGAAGAATGAGAGGAGGGAAAATGCTTTATGACCAGCAATATTACTTGAATCTGAGATTTTTACTTGCTACTCAGGAGTTTAAAGCCCTCTTCAACACTGACGGATTATCTCACCGTCTCCTACCGTTAAATCCCCTGCCAGCTAGAATGAAATACGGGTTCTCACAGGAAATGTGCCTTTGTTGGCTTTTAACACTCTATTATCTATCGCTGTCACTGCCCTGTCAGGAATCTCCATTGGTAAATCTGACTTCCCATTCTGATGTCACCAGGAACTGTCTGCGTATTTCAGCCCCTTGACTACCAGCCTCCATAGCTCTCACGAAGGGATAACGATGTTTGTTTCACCTGGTGTGTAAGTGATGGTTGTTTGTACTTATACCTGGAAACATGAGGCATTCAGGAAGAAATGGTCATAAGAGGGCATTTTCTGTTTTGTCATTTACCCATCCCTAGGATGTTTTTATTATCGAAATGTTTCAAGATGATGCATCTCCACATCCTATGACAGAGAGTGAGAAGTGGGGCATGGAGAAGAGACTATGTTCTTTAAAAAAAAAATAGCTATGGCCCATAAGAGGCACACATTATTTTTCCATATCCTACTTGCCAGAACTTAATCATGGGACTATATTTAGCTGCAAGAGAGGCAGGAAAATGCAGTGTTTATTCTTCATAGCGAGCTCAGATCGAGGATTTTGTTAGTGGAAAAGAGAGAGAATGAAGTTGTGTGTGCTGGGGTGGCAGTTGCAACTAGTGACTGTCACAGTTACAGACCACGGCATAGGTGATTCCTCAATAAATATATGCTGAATGAGATTAATAATAATAATAATTATTATTATTAACATTAATATCTGACTCTGGTAGATAGTCTCTGATCATAAACAAATAGAAAACATTTTTCAAACCACCCGTTATGATTGCTCACATCTGCTATACATGCAAAAGTGAATTTCATTGCTTAAGAAGTTACTTTGTACATACTGAGAAAGCCAGTTTCTGAAATATCTCTTTCAAATACAGCCAAAGGTTTCCAGAGATTAAAGATAGTTTTCCAGATCATAGTTAATAGAATTCAGAAAATCTAACTGTGAGCTTATATGATAGAAATTTCAAAACCGTTTCCAATTGCCCTATTATTTTCACACACTATCAGCATGGGTACCACCATGACACTCAAGAAAGGATGGAATTTGGGGAACCAGGTGAATAACATTGAACCTCATGATTAGGGATGCTTTTATCAGCAGTAAAATTGCTAGAAAGCACAAAGCTAAACACGGGAGATGATGCATAATGGAACAATTGGACAAAATGTGTGCTTTCTTAATGTATGCTTAGATGTAAACTCTGTGTCAACTCTCCCATCTTAAAAAAGGACAGGCTGGGTGTGGTGGCTCACGCCTGTAATCTCAGCACTTTGGAAGGCCAAGGCAGGCGGATCACCTGAGGTCAGGAGGTCGAGACCAGCCTGACCAACATGGAGAAACCCCGTCTCTACTAATAATACCAAATTAGCTGAGCGTGGTGGCACATGCCTGTAGTCCCAGCTACTCGGGAGGCTGAGGCAGGAGAATTGCTTGAATCAAGGAGGCGGAGGTTGAGGTGAGCTGAGATCACACCATTGTACTCCAGCCTGGGCAACAAGAGTGAAACTTCGTCTCAAAAAAAAAAAAAAAAAAGAACAAAAATATAAAACCTATGTTTAGCCAATATTTATATTCTCCTGGAGAGTCATCCTTTTCTCCTTTGAGTATAAATGCCAGTTTTAATTTGCGTGCCAAATTAAAATTTATTTTGATACATTTAAGAAATATCATTAAAATTTTTAAAAGATAAGTGTAAAGAGGATTTTAACATTATTAAAATGCAGAAATAAATTACTACATAGGAATTACTTCTCTGATAAGCAGATGACTATATTTAAAGTATAAAAATACAAAGTAGCTACTTTGCTTAATCTCATTTACTTTGTAGTTTATCAGATTAATATTTTGATAGTCTGCTTGTTGCTTAAAAGCAAAGCAAACTAATTTGTGTAATTGTTGCCTTGGGGTTGGATTGACAAGTTTTTCCTGTTAGTTATCTAGAAATGTGGCTTTCATATATGAACAACTGTGAATAACATTGATAATCTTGTTAGCATTAAAAATTGGCATAGAATAAGAAATATTTCATTAACTTCTCAAAATATGCATCACTTGGGAAGTAACAGTGATAACGTCAGTGCTATTAACTCTAGAAATGCCATCATAGTATTCTAAAGTTGAGTTAAAACTTCGTAATACAGTGCTCCTGTTTATCCCGCTGATGGCCCTGACAGGCACTCTCAAGCAATCCTACCAGTGTCTGAGGTAAAACGTGCTCTCAGAATCCCTCTCATTCCCTTGCCCAAGGATATCACAACAAGGAGATAAGACTATGCAGAGGAGCTCACCCTGATACGTGCTTCTGGTCTCAGACAGTCCTGCACAGATGGCTTGCTCTGTCTTAGACAACTCAGTGTGAAAGCTATAAAATCTGGCCGGGCATAGTGCGGAGTTCACTAAGGCCTAGGAGGTCGAGGCTGCAGTGAGCCATGACCACGCCACTGCATTCCAGCCTGGCTGACAGACCCCATATCTAAGAGATAAAAGAAAAATTTAAAAATGTAAAATTTCCCAAATAGGAGACTCAGGACATGTCAAGGTGGAACAGTTCCTTTGGTATAATTTATCTAAAAAGTGCAATAGTAATATATTTTTATTTAAAAATGCCAACAAAAATTATTTGGTGCATTTAATCCCATCATAAACCTACTGCTGCCAGCTTAGTGTCCTTTCTTCGAGTTGGGGTATAGGGGCTGACAAGGGGCAGCTGTCTGCTGCTCTGTAGCTAGTCCTCCTGTGGGAGGGGTCAGCCGCGGCCAAGTAAATACATAAAAAGAATGGTACCAAAGAATATAAACACACACACAAACACACATGCACACACGTACACCAACACATGTGCACACACATTTTTTTAAACTTGCTAACTTTCTATGATGGTTGTAAACTTTTGGTATCTTATTACCTTCAGATACTTTCAGAAGTAAAGGTGAAGAGAACCTGGGTATCTTTCCAAGTGAAGGTTGATTTTAGAAAGTTGTGTGTAAATTTTTCAAGTGCTGGGCTTTCAGCTGGATAAAATTTTTCTTGCTGTTTTCTAATTTATATCCATGGATGAGGAAACGAAGTCTATGGGATGATAGGAGCTCAGGACACATTGGAGAGGGTTCTAGTGATTCTCATTCCAACAACTTCTGTAGTTGATGATGGTGATCAAACAATATAAACATACAAAAAGATGAAAGAGTTTTATAACATATTGTATGAGAGATGTTCAACAGCAACCCAATGCTGTGGAAAGGAAACATAAATATGCAGTTAGAGAAATGTATTTTGAGTAGGGAGTGCAAGTGTGCTATGCTATTCATTGACTGCATCAATCATCTAGACACCTCATTTAATTTCCATCAGTCATTCTCACCAGCCTTAATTTCCTCAGAGGAAGAGGCTGTCTTGTTCATTTTGTGTCAATCACATCTAAGATAGTGTCTAGTAGGTGGATATGCTACATTAGTAAGGATGGGCTAGGTTATGCCCTTGTAACAAACAGCTCCACAATCTCAGCACCATAAAATATAAACAACATCACAAGAGATTATTTCATGTTTCTGCCATACATCCAACCTGGGATTTTTGCTATTTGGAGGGGAGGCATCCTCACTGTAGATACCCACATTGACCAAAGGCTCAATCTCAACTTGAGGTCAAGTGTGTACAGAGTTAGGGAAGAGTAAGGTGGAGAGTCAAGCCCCAGAATTGGTTTATATGTGAGTTAATTCTCACATTTCATTGGCCAGAGACAGTTTCATGGCCATGAGTAAATATAAAGTGTTTTCAGGCAGCCAGCATTTGCCTCCACAAATACGTGTGATATCAGCAGCTGCCCTGTTCCAGGAACCATGCTGGGTTCTGGGGAGGAAAGAGTGGGACATGAGCCTTACAAAAGAGAAATTTACAGTAATTTCAGTAGTTAATAGTAATTATTGGGAAAGTACAGTGGCTCATGCCTACAATCCCAGTGCTTTGGGAGACCAAGGAAGGAGGATCACTTGAGCCTAGGAGTTCAACACCAGTCTGGGCAACACGGTGAAACCTCTGCTCTACAAAAAATACAAAAATTAATGATATGGTTTGGCTGTGTCTCCACCCAAATCTCATCTTGATTCCCATAATCCGCACATGTTGTAGGAGGGACCTGGTGGGAGACAACTGAATTATGGGGGTTGGTTTTTTTCCTTGTTGTTCTCATGATAGTGAATAAGTCTCATGAGATCTGATGGTTTTATAAAGGGTAGTTCCCCTACACACTCTTTCTTACTTGCCATCATGTAAGATGTGCCTTTGCTCCTCCTTCACCTTCCACCGTGATAGTGAGGCCTCCCCTGCCATGTGGAACCGTGACTCCATTTAACCTCTTTTTCTTTATAAATTACCCAGTCTTGAGTATGCCTTTATTAGCAATATGAGAATGGACTAATACAATTATCCAGGTGTGGTGGGTGCATCTGCAGTTCCAGTTATTTGGGAGGCTGAGTCAGGAGAATCACCTGAGCCCAGAATTTTGAGGCTGCAGTGAGCTATGTTTGCAACACTGCACTCAAGCCTGGGTGACAGAGCGAGACCCTATCTCTTGAAAAACATAAAAAATAAAACAGTATTTCTGGAGACAAATTACAGTTACTGCAAAACATTCACCATCCCACAAATATTTGTGGGGGTCCACTCTACAAATTAGTCATTGGGAATATAGTTGTGTACAAGGGGCAAGATCTCTGCTGATAAGGAAATGATCTTCTGTGCATGGGTAATGGAAAAAATAAGATGGCTTCAGAGAGTTAAAAAAAAAAAAAAAAAACCAGGAAGACAATAATTGGAGTACTTTACTCCAATTATTTCCATCACTTTACTCCAATTATGAATCATTTTTTACTTCATAACTTCACTTTTAACTTCATAAAGTAAAGTTACGGTGCTGCTTTAACTGAGTCTTCCAAGAAGGCCTCTCTGAAGAATGGACATGTAACAGAAACCAGGAGGATGTGAAAGCCACATGTGCCAACCTAAAGGAAAACTAATTCCAGAAACAGGGAACAGGAAAGGCAAAGGCACTGCCTGGAATGTCTGAGAAAGGTGAAGAAACCCAGTTTTTGGAAGGTGAAAGAGATGAAAATGGATGGAGTAGATTGGAGAGGCTGACTATAGTTGATGGTGTTACATGCATTGAGAAACTCATGGATAGGTTTTTATGCAAGAGAGTGAGGTAATGTAGTTCAAAAAGTCACCATAAATCCTGTGTGGATAATAGATTGCCAGGACAGGAGTAGACTTGTGGTGAACTTAAGAAGCTACTGCAACAGTCCAAGCATAAGAATACGTGAGCAAGGAGTAGGTTGGTGGAAATTAGGTGGAGAGAGGAGGGCATTTTAGTGGTTGGAATAATAAAACTTGTTCCAGCATTGGATATAAGGGTAAGGAAATTGCAAGACTGAAGGATGACACACGACATACTAGTAAGTGGCAGAATAAAACTAAAGGGAATTTTCAGATGTGCTGTGGATGCACAGAGGAAGGATTGTGGAGGAATTCCATGCCGCAAAATTCTAAGGACTCCCAGACCTCAGGACTGAAGTTGGAAGAATGGCCAGTAGAATGACTGACAAGCCCATCACAACACAAATGATGCCCCCATTTTGGCCTCAGCAGGTACTAGTCAGAGAAGAGGACAAGGTAGAAAAATCCATGGAGAAAGGATAGAAAGACCTTTGCACCCTTGGCCACATTGTCAGCTCCTCAGAGGTCCCCTGGCAGGCTGCCCTGTCCTCTCCTGTCCTCTTTGGGCCCCTCAGTCTTCTCGTTCTGCTTAGGATGGCAGCTTGTTTGCAGGCATAAGCTGAGAATCTGCATTAAGATCCTGGGAGAGATTGTGCGATGAGACTTTAGGAAGTAATGAAGCTCACAGGAGAGATATTAGAGCAGAAAAGTAGAACAAGTTCCAAATAAACACCAACGGCCACTAGAGAGGAGACTCAAATTACTTAAGTGAGACAGGTGGAATGACAGGAGTAGCGACTATGGCGTCAGCAGAGCAGATCCTTTGGCTGGCTGGAGCAGCTGCACACACAGCTCCAATTGGGAACATGAGCCTGGAGTTAATACATGTTTCTTCTTCTTAGGAGAAGACTGAAATATACCTTTTTTTTTTTTTTATTTTTTTTTGAGACGGGTCTCGCTGTGTCACCCAGGCTGGAGTGCAATGGCACGATCTCAGCTCACTGCAACCTCTGTCTCTCAGGTTCAAGCCATTCTCCTGCCTCAGTCTCCTGAGCAGCTGGGACTATAGGCGCGTGCCACCATGCTTGGCTAATGTTTTGTATTTTTAGTAGAGACGGAGTTTCACCGTGTTAGCCAGGATGGTCTCAATCTCCTGACCTTGTGATCCGCCTGCCTCAGCCTCCCAAAGGGCTGGGATTACAGGTGTGAGCCACCATGCCCAGCCTGAAATATACATTTTTAAATGTTAAATGCAGGGGTTTCAAAAAAAATTTTTCTATTTTTATTTTTTAAACTTTTATTTTAGATTCAGATGGTATATATGCAGGTTTGTTACCTGGGTATATTGTGTGATGTTGAGGTCTAGGGTACAAATTTCACCACTTAGGTAGTGAGCATAGTATCCAATAGTAAGTTTTTCAACCTCTTCCTGTCTCCCTCCCTCACCCCAATGTCTTTTGTTGCATTTTTATGTATGTATGTACCTAATGCTTAGCTCCCACTTATCACTGAGAACATGTGGCTATTCTTGTGTTAATTTGCTTAGGATCATAGCTTCCAGCTACATCCATGTTGCCACAGGGGACATTATTTCATTCTTTTTTATGGCTGTGTAGTATCCCATGATGTATATCTACATTTTCTTTATCTAATCCACCAATGATTGGCACATAGATTGATTCCATGTCTTTGCTATTGTGAATAGTGCTGTGATGAACCTACAAATGCATGTGTCTTTTTGATAAAATTATTTATATCAATTTGGGTATATACCCAGTAATGGAATTGCTGTGTTGAATGGTAGTTCAGTTTTTACTTCTTTGAGAAATATCCAAATTGCTTTTCACAGTGGCTGAAGTTATTTACATTCCCACCAACAGTGTATAAGCATTGCCTTTCTTTTCGCTGGAGCCTTATCAGCATCTGTTGTTTTTGACTTTTTAATAATCACCATTTTGATTGGTGTGAGATGGTATCTCATTGTGGTTTTGATTTGCATTTCTCTGATGATTAGTGATGTGGAACATTTTTTCACGTTTGTTATTTACTTGTATATCTTCTTTTGAGAAGTGTCTGTTCGTGTTCTTTGCCCATTTCTAAATGGGGTTATTTGGTTTTGGTTGTTGATTTTTTAAGTGCCCTCCAAATTCTGGGTATTAGACTTTTGTTGGATGTATAGTTTCAAATATCTTCTCTCAGTCTGCAAGTTCTCTGTTTGCTCCCTTGATGGTTTCTTTTGCTGTGCAGGAGGTCTTTAGTTTAATTAGGTTCCAGCTGTCAATTTCTGTTTTTGTTGCTATTGCTTTTGAAGAAGTTAGTCATAAATTCTTTCCTAAGGCCAATGCCCAGAATGTTGTTTCATATGTTTTCTTCTAGGAATCTTATAGCTTCAAGACTTACATCTAAATATTTAATCCATCTTGAGTTAATTTTTGTATATGATGAAGGGTAGGGGTCCAGATTCATTGTTCTGCATATGGCTAGCCAGCTATCCCAGAACTATTTATTGAATAGGGAGTCTTTTCCCCATTGATTATTTTTGTTGACTTTATCAAAGATCAGATGGCTGCAGGTGCACAGGTTTGTTTCTGGGCTCTCTATTCTGTTCTACTGGTCTATGTGTCTATTTTTGTATGAGTACCATGGTGTTTTGATTACTGTAGCCTTATAGTATGATCAGGTAATGTGATGCCTTCAGTTTTGTTCTTTTCTCTTAGAATTGCTTTGACTCTTCAGGCTCTTGTTTGGTTCCATATGGACTTTAGAATACTTTTTTTTAGTTCTGTGAAAAATGATGTTGGTAGTTTGATATTAATAGCATTGAATCTGTACATTGCTTTAAGCAGTATAAGAATTTTAAGGATACTAATTCTTCCCATCCCTGAGCATGGAGGTTTTTCCATTCGTTTGTGTCATCTATAATTTCTTTTAGCAGTGTTTGTACTGCTAAAGATTTTTTGCCTTCTTGGTTAGATGTGTTCCTTGGGTTTCTTTTTTTTTTTTTTTTGGTGGCTATTGTAAATGAAATTGTGTTGTTGATTTGGCTCTCAGCTTGAGCATTATTGGTGTGTAGAAGTGCTACCAGCTTTTGTACATTGATTTTTGTATACTAAAACTTTACTGAAGTTGTTTATCAGATCCAGGAGGCTTTTGGCGGGATCTCTAGAGTTTCTAAGTGTAGAGTCATATTGTCCACCAAAAGAGATAGTTTTACTTCTTCTTTTCCTGTTTGGATCCATTTTGTTTCTTTTTCTTGCTTGTTGCTTTGGCTAGCACTTCCAGTACTATGTTGAATTGGAATGGTGAGTGTCAGCATCCTTATCTTGTTCCAGTTCTAAAGGGGAATGCTTCCAGTTTTTGTCCATTCAGTATAGTGTTGGTTGTGGGTTTGTCATAGATGACTTTTAATATTTTGAGGTGAATTTTTTCAATGCCTAGTTTCTCAAGAGTTTTTATTACGAGAGGATATTGGGTTATATCAAAAGCTTTTCCTGAATCTATTGAGATGATCATATGGTTTTTGTTTTTAACTCTGTTTATGTGGTGAATCACATTTATTAATTTGCATATATTGAATCAACCTTACCTCCCAGGAATGGAGCTTACTTGATCATGGTGAATTAACTTTTTGATGTGCTGTTGGATTCAGTTTGCAAGTATTTTATTGAGGATTTTTGCATCTGGATTCATCAGGGATATTGACCTGAAGTTTTTTGTTTTTTTTTCTCATTATGTCTTTACTACATTTTAGTATCAAGATGATGCTGACTTCACAGAAAGTTCGGGAGGAGTCCCTCCTCCTCTTTTCTGGAATAATTTCAGAAGATTGGTAGCAGCTCATTTTCTGTATGTCCAGTAGAATTTGGCTGTGAATCCATCTGTTGTGGGGCTTTCTTTTGGTTGGTAGGGCTTTTTAAAAAAATTACTGCTTCAATATTGAAACTCGATATTGGTCTGTTCAGGGTTTCAATTTTTCCTGATTCAATCTTGGGAGTTTGCATGTTTCCAGGAATTTACCCATTTCCTCTAGATTTTCTATTTTGTGTGCATGGAGATGTTCATAATAGTCTCTGAGGCTCTTTTGTATTTCTGTGGGATTGGTTGTAATTTCACCTTTTTCATTTCTGATTGTGCTTACTTGGATCTTCTCTCCATTTTTCTTTGTCAATTTAGTTAGTGGTCTATCAATCTTGTTTATCCTTTTAAATAATCAAACTTTGGCTTCCTTGACTCTTTGTAAGGATTTTGGGGTCTCCATTTCATTCAGTTCAACTGATTTTAGTTATTTTGTATTGGCTAAGAACTGGTGAGATTAGTGCTCTTTATGGAGTAGAAAACTTCTACACCTGGAAACTAACCTTCCGGGGTCCCTCTTTTTCCCCTCTGCAAAAGGAAATTGGTCCACTTCATTTTAGCACACACACTATTGATATCTGAGAATCCACAGGGTAGCCTCTTTTCTGCAGAAAATGTCATTGTCACCAGGGGATTCTATGGGCTGGCCAATTTGCAATCGTTGTCCTGCTATAGTTATTAACTGTAGCCCTTTCATTTTCAAAGGCATCCCAGTTTGAATGATAAACTCTGTGGTCATCTTAATTTTAAAGTTCTTTCAGAGTCCACCTTTCTCAATGGATTTAACCTATCACTTGATTAACAAGCTATTCAGACACAGGTAGTCTAATGAATAAGGCTGGGGTGGCTGCCCTTGACTCATGGCCCAGGCTTTGAGCTTGAGCAGGGTTGGGTGTGCAAAAGGAAGAGGCATTAGGGCCAGAATGCCTGAAAGCCCTGGACAGTGGGAGTTTGCTTCTGCAGTGCTCAGAGGGGCTGAACTGCAGGCTTCAGGCTGGACAGGCCACTGGGCTTTAGGTCCAGGAAAGCTATACAATACAAGGGCCAAAACTCACCAAGAGGGTAATGTTTTTAAAAAGAGAACAAAGAGCCAGCTTTTCCTTAAAACCTAGCCTGGTCTTCTATTCTCTTGGCAAGGTCATTAGCAGTTTCAGGTATCCAGTGTGTGGTTTCTCCTAAGCGCTTAGCCAAGGGTGCCTTAGCAGAGCTGGAGACAGGGGGAAGGAGGGAAGAAGGGAAGGTGAGGGGAGAGAGAGAGAGAACACACCTGCAGGCATGCAAGTGCCATGAGCTCTTTTCTTACTGGGGGGTAAGAGCAGCCAATCAAAGCCACAAGCCAGAAATGGAAGCATTAAGCCTTTAATCACTTACTGCCAGGGTATAAGCAAAACTCTAAAACCCAAGAAAATGGCTACTCCCTCTGTGTCACTTTCCCCCATGGAACTCCAGAGTAGAGTGCGGGAAGGCTACATATCGCTGTTGAGGGAGCCCCCAACGGAAGGCTCCTGAAGTGTTATGGGCCCTGGGGCCTGGGGTGGAGGAGGAGCTTGGAATAGGAATGGGAAACTGCCAGGGAACGGAAGCATCTCAGCATTTCCCTGTCTCTCTGACCCTCATAAGGAGGACCAGGCAGAGGCCTCTGAAGAAGACCTGGGACCGGTGCTCAGATCAAGACCTACACATGGAATCACTCAGGCTGGGAATGGAACCATGAAAAGGCATGGCGAGCCAGGGAGGCTTGAGGACTTGAATGCAGCTCCCCTCAGAGTCTGCAAGGCACTAGCTGTGTCCTAAAGCTGGTTTGAGGAGAGCAGCTTCCCCCACCCCAGTGAGGCCTCGCAGGGAAAGGTTTTATAATTGTCTTGTAATTGTCTGTGGTCAAGTCTTAACCTACTGTCCCAAGTTGTTGTTGTAAGGCGAGGAATCACAGCACCCCTGTTAAAACTCTCAAATGGTAATCTGGTTATCTACAGCAGCAAGTCTCAACCTGAGGCCATTTGCTCCCCAGGGAACATTTGGCAATACTTGGCAACATTTTTTTTTTTTGCGACGGAGTCTCGCTGTGTCGCCCAGGCTGGAGTGCAGTGGTGCGATCTCGGCTCACTGCAAGCTCCGCCTCCCAGGTTCAGGCCATTCTCCCGCCTCAGCCTCCGAGTAGCTGGGACTACAGGCACCCGCCACCTCGCCCGGCTAGTTTTTTGTATTTTTAGTAGAGACAGGGTTTCACCATGTTAGCCAGGATGGTCTCGATCTCCTGACCTCGTGATCCACCCGCCTCGGCCTCCCAAAGTGCTGGGATTACAGGCTTGAGCCACCGCGCCCGGCCGGCAACATTTTTTATTGTCCAAGCTTAGGAGAAAGCATGACTGTCATCTAGTTAGTAGGGGTCAGGGATGCTGTATTCTACAATGCACAGCACAGCTTCCTGCTATGAAGAACTATCCAACCCCAAATAGCAATAGTGCCAAGGTTGAGAATCCCCACCTATAAGGTATGGCCTTATTGAAATGATAAGCAGGCATCTCCAGGTGGAAGGAATTGACAGATTAGCTACTTCAGAATCCTGAATACAGAGATGGAGGCACAAGGAGTGGGGTGACCTGCCTAATGCCCTGTAGACACTTGGTGGTGAGCAGGGTTCAGACTGAAAGACAGGAACAGGGAAGTCTTGCAGGCAGTAGTTGAGACTCTTCTCCAACAATAGAAGAACAGTGTGGCTAGACACAGCTGAGAGGAAGCACGCTTGGTGAACTATATTCATGCTGGGGTCAGTGCTACCTCCGCAGATGTGCTAGCTTAGGCGGTCAGCTGCGTGAAATCTGAGAAAGGAGTGATGACGGTGTTGGGGTTTTGTAGATATTTTTTCATGCTTCTTCCTTGAAAATATAAGCTGCACAAAGACGTCCCACCCGCATGAGGGCAGGGGAGGTGTCCATTCCTGCTGTCCTCAGAAGTATAGGCAAAGCAACTCATTCTGTTCTCATCTTGCCATCACTTTTGCTAACACTAACTTAGGTTCTTCAGTATCTCGGAAAGAGGAGAAGATGTGATAAATTTACTAGGCAATGCGAGATCACATCACATCCTCTTTTCTAATTGTTCAGTGCAAACTATGGATCTAAGTTTCCATTAACTTTTTGCATTAGCTACTATCTGCCACCATCTTGCACTGTTTGGAAATTTTGAAATTTCATTTTGGTTTTCAAAAAATAAAAAGAATTTTGATTATAATGATAGCTCAGGGCCTGGCAGAAAAAAATTGCACAACACCACAATGTGAAATCATAATCGGTCCTTACTCATAATTTTCCACAAGTGATCTATTTAGATATACATTTAAAAAAAGGAAGTACATTGATTATTTTGCTCATTTGGTTTTTGGTAGATAATGCTTACATTTTTGATTAAAACTTTCCATGATGAGGGCAGAGAAGGAAATGGACATAGAAGAAAAAAAAAAAAAAAAAAAAGCAGGATAAATACTTGTACATTAGCAGTTTTGTTTAAAAGCTGTCCGTAAGGATTAAAAAAAATAAAAGCAGCCGGGGAAAACGTAAAAAATATAAATTGCAGCCACCTGCTTGCCTATTTCCAAAGGAAATGATTTTGTGAAGTGTAAATCAATTTCTTTGAATAAGCATTGTTGCAGTCTTTGCTGCTCAAGCTTCAACTAGCTTTTCTTACCACTAACCTTGTCCAGCCGTGTTCTGTGTGAACAGCAGGAGGTCACCTGCAAGTGGTCAGCTTTCAGGGTCAAAACGTGTGCAGCTGAGACCATTTAAAGTAACAACACCATTGTCCAGATTTAGAGAAACCTGGAGAATCCACTGTGCTAATGGATTATTGATCTCAATCCAGGGGCACATTTATAAGTCGTTGTTTTGGCCTGTGACTAATTACAGAATGGTGTGTAACGCTGAATTAGAGAGGAACAGAGCTACCGTGAGTCCTAAGCTTTAAAGTTGTATCTACAGGGTTGTGGTTGAGCTCACATCAAAGGCATCGGTCTGTAAAGTATACATTTATCACATCAACTCAGGAGTAGGACCAATCAGCAGGAAAGCAGAGAAACCGCATCTGATTATTTTGTATTTTTGATATATTTTGGAAATGCTATTTGTAAAGAACATTATTTCCCTGGATGGTAGAAATTTCATCACTTTCCATTTTTAATCTCATCTATATTTTCTACTTTTTTATTTAAAAATATCTATGTATTGAAATATTTTCAAAGAAATAAAAATGTTTTGCAAAAGAATAGTGCTCACTAATTTGCAGAGGAGAAGTTGAACTTCCGCCAGCAAGTAACATAATTGCTCACCTCTCAAACCTCTGGCTTATTGGAACGGAAGCTGATGGAAAAGCCTGCTCTTCACTGCCGTAATTAGTTTGTGTCCATTTCTATCCATCCTTATTGGCTCATGCCTCACATGACATCATATTTTTTATTCTCCTCAAAGTTGCAAGTGCATGAATCATTGCTGAGCAGCTTCACATAAGCAGCAGCAAAGTCTGAATGACTTTGATTATTATTTCCTGATGTCTCCCATCAGAGATTCAGCTATTAATGTAACCAGAATAAGCTCATCTAGGCTTGATTGCACATGAGCAAATTCCACATCATGTCTGAGTCATCCATGATAAATGAATGCAGTTTTTGCAAAGTTAGTACCACTACAATACATGGGTTTTGCATATCATTGTTAAGGATATATTTGACTTAATTGTGAAATTTTTAATGTGGCTGCACTTCAGTGAACCACCCCGATCTATTTAAATGACTATGAAAAATGATTTGTCACTAAATGATTGATTTATTCTAGAAAACTCAACAGAGATGGTAGTAAAAGTACATTTGCTTTTGCTTTTTATGTTTTCAATGTAAAAGAAAATTTCCTCCTTCTACCTAAAAGTGCCTTCCAGGTTGTTGATTTGCTCAGGGCATCTTGAAAGAATTCTATTTGTCCACACTTTGAAATTAAAGTTTATTAAAAAACATTCTTATCATTTCACTCCTAAAAATCTCCCTTTGGCAGCTAACAGAGCAGTGTGACATTATGGTAACCATGTTTCATACAAATAGCCGATTTTTAGGTTAGATGTGACCAGCAGGTGAATCTCTGGGAAATCTCAAGTTTAGATTAAGAAAGTAGCTAATTTTCAGCTGCATTGCTTTTCTTCTGAAGGGAAAAAGGATAACCACAGTAATTTTAAAAACAACTCAGTGGTGCTCATTAATAGGACCTTTTCATAGTCAAAACTCCCCAACAAGCACTGTCTTCATTATCGCCCACCCAGCAGGAAACGAAACTGTGCCCAAAGCTGTTATCCTCCTTTGGCCACTCTCACTGTCTCCAAGTTTCCCAAACCTGATGTTATCGGGCCAGTCGTGTTCCCAGCCCAGAGGATCTAACAAGACTGGCCTGATCGTTACTGCAGTGCTATTCCCAGTGACTGTGGGGCCACATCTGACTTATTTCTGGACAATGGGGCATAAGTCAGAACTGGTGAGCTCTGGAGGAAAATCCTTCACTTATTATTATTATTTTTTTAATGCACAGGTTATCTTTTTCTCTGTCTCACATTCTGTACTGCTTTGTATGCTGTGTGTGATGATGTGATGCCTGGAGCTGAGGCAACCCCTTTGGGACTGTGAGGCATTGAGCATGAAGGAGGAAATGACAAGTTGAGCATGTTAGAGTGAAACAGTGGAAGGAGCCCACATTTCTAATAACATCTTTTAGTTATTACTAAGCCAACCATGAGGTAGCCACTACTGGACATTTCAGTAAGTGAAGAACAAATGTCTTTTTATTTTAAATCACTCTGACTCAGGTTTTCTGTTGTTTATCGTCAAACACAGCAAAGAAGATATACCTTCTCTGTCACAGATGATATTCTACCAATTGCATTTCTCTTTCATCTGAATCCCCAGACAAATGGGTGGCTGCTCCAGGAACTCATGAACCCAACTCAACCTGACGCTCAACCTTCACCTCTCATTTTCTTCTTCCCCTGCTGTGGAAACTATGGGTCCATGGAACACAGTGTGACAACTACTGATGTATAATAAAATGTAACAGGAGCATTGTGGTAAACTCTTCATACTGATGATTGCAGCCTGGGGCCTTACGAGGCTTCACATTTGAATAAAATCGATCCCATAAAACTATTTTTACTATAATGACATTGTCGTCCAGGCATAAAAAGTATCAGAGCAGAAGTTCAACCTGTGTCTGGTTCTCTCAATGTTACCAGCAATGCTTAATAGGATGGTGTGGCATTTTAAAATTCCACACTATTAATAGTTTGTGGTTAGTTTAGTACACATAGTGTTAAATTACGTTAAAAGGTAGGTGACCCAAATTAATAAGCTAGTTCCCTTATTATCTCACTTAATCTTTATAAGAAAACTATATTTTTAGGTATTTTAGTTGCCATTTAATGCTAATGCACATGACTTATTTTTAATAATTATGTTTCCCAGATCTGGATATAAAAACTTGTGCCACGGTAATGAATCCCCACCTACCAGTATCCCCTTATTAAATTCGAAATGTACTTGCTATGAGCTAAGATTGACTTTGTGTGAGATACATATTTAATGTACAATAAATACTGACTAGGACCACAACATTAAGTTAAAATGATGGAATGAGATAAAGAACAGAGATAGGTAACCTTCGAAAGAAGGCATATATTCAATGGTTTTCGTGGTCTTACAAAACCCTGTTGGCTATCTAGTCCAGATAACCTTTTCCTTAATATAACTTATAAAAATGTCTTTTATCTTTTTCTTTCATATATACATACATATATGCATGAATGTATGAATGGTGTATATATACATAAGTATAATTAGAAAATACATATGCTTGCATATTTTATGTGATATATGTATAATTAGAACAAAGGGCACATTTTTCATTATCCTTTTATAATATTTATCAACATATTCTAGAGTATAGATGCATCTCCTTAGATGTTGCATAAAATCACGGATTATTTACATTTTTTTATTTATTTCTAAAGCTTTTTTAATGTAATCCACTAAAGAGTAATATTAAAGTAAAATATACTCACATGTGTTCTGGTGCTAATTAACTAATGAAACCTATTTTTTTATGTGTAATGGGCACAAGGGGGCACAGTGTGGAAGAAGGAAGCTGGTCCCTGCCTCTCTGTGTGCACAGGCTAGGGGAGAGAGAGAGTCCCATAACCATATGGAAAACTGCAGCACCTACAAGTCTGTGCAGAAGAGGAACAGGAAATGGTGGAACTGACACAATCCAGGATGTTGGGATGGCTTCTGAGGACCTCACATTTGACTTGGAGCCTATGCCGAAGAGGAATATGAAATGGTGGAACTGACACAATCCAGGATGTTGGGATGGCTTCTGAGGACCTCACATTTGACTTGGAGCCTGAAGGATAAGGAAGTGTTAACCAGGTGAAAGCAGGAGGCCAAGGTGCAGAGCAGAAGGAGCAGCCTATGCCAACGTCCTGAGTAAGGAGAGAGCATAGTGAGTGTGAAAGACAAGGTTAAGGCCAGCGACGCACAAGGGTGAGTGTGAATGGGAACTTGGGGACCTTAACCAGAGAGAAAAGTGGGAATTGGGCTGTATGGATTTTTGTCAGCTATATCAAAGAGCTTTGTCTTTTTCATAAGTCAGTGGGAAGCCATGGAACCATTGCCTGTTTTGTTCAATGTTGGCTTTTGAAAAAATCTCTCTAGAATTCGCCTGTACATTTTCTGAACTTAATTTACCAAACCCTTGCTAAAGCTGCCAAATACAAGGTTCTGGGTAGGTATGGGAGAGCGAGGTTTAGATCCTGTTTTCAAGAGCTTCCAGAATGCCCTCAGCAACAGATTCATAGACCAGTGACAATAAGGCTACAGGACAGTTGAACACACATTGCCATAGATGCCTTTTCAAATGATCAATACATTAGAAAAGGCCACTGATCACGGAAAGTAAAATCTAGATATAAATCTGAACATTGTCTTGATGGATAGCAACTAGAATTCATAACACTCATTGGGACAGGATTACAGGAATTGTCCATTAAGTGACTTCATCATTTCATCATTATAACAATCCTAGAAGGATGAAACAGTGTTGATACCCATTTCATAGCTGCCAGGAAAGAGGGCCGAGAGAAGAAGAATGATCTGTCTAGATTCACTAAGCCTGTCACAGGCAGAACAAGAATTCAGTCAAACCCAGGCCACTGCTGCCCCACACCGTCCTCCCATGCCCGGTGGAGGTGGTCAAGTGAAACCCCATGATATAATTGGAGTATGGAAGCTGTCATGCAAAAAACAAAACAAAACAAAACAAAAACTGTTAAAGTCCTAAATCCAGTACCCCAGAATGTGACTTTATTTGGAAATAGTCCTTTCACATATAATTGGTTCTGATGTAGTCACACTAGAGTAGGAGGAGGCCCTAATCCAATACGCCTGGTGTCCTTCATAAGAAGACAGTCATGGGAAGACCCAGGGAGAAGGTCTGGTGAAGATGAAAGCGGAGATTGGAGTGACGCATCTCCAAGTCAAGGAATGTCAAGGGTCTCCAGCACTCACCAGAGGCTAGAACAGGCCTAGAGAAGGTTCCCAGCACAGCATCAGCAGGAACTAACACTGTTGACACCCTGATTTCAGACTTTTGGCCTCAAGAGCTGTGAGAAAATAAAGATCTGTTCTTTTAAACCACTTTATTTGTGGCATGTTGTTAAGGCAGCCCTTGGAGTCTAATGGAAGATGAAAGGGTATGGACCAGGAAGACCAGAGTGAGGCCTTCAGAGGCTCACTGGGGCTCATTGTTAGAGAGCTTTGATTGATTCTCAGGGTCCGAGGAGCAGGCAAGATCTGGAATCAGAGGAGGCAAGTGACGAGCTGTGTTCACTCCGGCAGGCACCACAGACGAAGCTGGTTCTGTGTGGTGTTTCACGTGCTGTACAGAATTTATGCGTCTTGTGTCAGGTGTATTCCTTTCTTACACATATTTTTATGCCATTTGAAATGCTATCCGTTTCTTAATTTTAAATTTGAATTGTCTATTGCTAATAGAAATACAATCGATTTTCAAAATATTGTATCCAGCAACATTTTAAAACTCACTAACGAGTTCCAGGAGATCTTTCGTGAAATAAAGACACATTTTCAAGTCTTTTACTTCTGTTTTCTTGCCTTATTTCTCTGAGTAGAATCTCCTGGACAATGCTGAATAAACTATTAGTCAGAGCTGGCATCATTGACTTCTCACCACTTTAAGGGTCTTTTATCTCTGAGTAAAAACTACTGCTAAGTAAAACTCTGCCTTTTACCTCAAAGGATGATGTTAGCTGGAGTATTTCTGTAAATACTCTTTACCCACTTGGGAAATTATTTATTTCCCATTATAAGTTTACTATTTCTTGTCTGTTTGTTTGTTTGTTTGTTTAACAGAAATAGATGTTGGATTTTGCCAAATGCAATTCCTACTTTTTAAAAAAATAGGAATTGCTTTTATCTTCAATTTTATTAGTCTTCACTCTGGTCTTTTTTCTTTCTTTTCTTCGCTTACTTTGGGTTTTATTTGCCCTTCTTTCTTCTTTCTACTTATTTCTCTTTTTCAGTCTGTTAATAAATTTATCACTGATTGATATTCAGAAGTTATAAAAAAAAACCTTGTATTACTGGAGTAAACCATACTAGGCCATGATATATTATATATTGCTTATATATATTATTGAATTACATTTTGTTCAGAACTTTTGCATCTATATTAAGGTATGAATCTACAGCTGTCATTCTTATTTTATCTATGGCAGATTTTGGTGTAAAAATAATGCTGCCCTCAGAGAATTTATTGGCCAGTAAATGTCCTTTCCTCTTCAGTTTTCTAGAAGACATTGAGTAGAATTGCTATTATTTATTTATGTATTTATTTATTCTTAACATATGGTAGAATTCACCAGTGGAGTCATCTGGCTGCTTTATGGGAAGGTTTATCTTAAATTTCTTTAATAAACTCAGATATTAATTTTATATATTTATTTCTTATTATTATTATCTGAGACAAAGTCTCACTCTGTCGCCCAGGCTGGAGTGCAATGGCACGATCTCGGCTCACTGCAACCTTCACCTCCTGAGTTCACGTGGTTCTCCTGCCTCAGCCTCCCAAGTAGCTGGGATTACAGGAAGCACCACCACGCCTTGGTAATTTTTGTATTTTTAGTAGAGATGGGGTTTCACCATGTTGGCCAGGCTGGTCTTGAACTCCTGACTTCAGGTGATCCACCCTCCTCGGCCTCCCAGAGTGCTGGGATTACAGGCGTGAGCCACCATGCCCGGCTTTATACATTTATTTTTGAGTGTGCTTTGGTAGTTTGTCTTTCAAAGAATTTACATATTACAACTAAGTGGGTGCATTTATAGGCTTAGAGTTCATCATGTTTTGTTGTTACTATTTTACCATCTGTAGAATCTGCAGCGAGATGACCTGTCTAGTCCTGCACATTACCAATTTCTGTCTTCTCAGTCTCTCTCTCTCTTTCGCTCGCTCACTCACACGCTCGCTCTTTGCTTCTTGGTAAATCTGACTAAGGGCTTTCAATTTTTCTGAAAGAACTAGTTTTTTTTTTTTTCATTAATTTTCTCTATTGCTTTTATCTTCAATTTTATTAGTCTTCACTCTGGTCTTTTTTCTTTCTTTTCTTCGCTTACTTTGGGTTTTATTTGCCCTTCTTTCCTATTTTCCTTTCTCTGTTGGGGATTGTTTCCAAAGGCGAAAGTTTAGGTCATTAATTTGCGGCTGGCCCTACTTCTTTTCTAACACAGACTTTTTTATGTCCAGTAAACTTTGCCCAGGTACTGCAATAGCTCATGGCTATAATCCCAGCATTTTGGGAGACTGAGGCAGGATAATCGCTGGAGGCCAGGAGTTGGAGATCAGCCAACATTTCAAGACCCTGTTCCTGCAAAAATAAAAATTCAAAAAAGAACTGAGCATGATGGCACATGCTTGTGGTCCCAGCTAATCTGGAGGCTGAAGTGGGAGGATCACTTGAGCCCAGGAATTTAGGGCTGCAGTGAGCCATGATCATGCCACTGCATTCATGGATTCCATAGGATGTTGGAAAATAGACCAACATCCTATCTCAAAAAACAAACAAACAAACAAAAAAACACAAAATGAAACAAAACAAAAACAATTAAGTATTATTTTAGCAGAGTCACACAAATTTTCATGAAAAAGCTTTTCTCAAGTATCATTTTAGCCATGTCACACAAACATTGACTTGTTGCATTTCATTTCCATTTAATTCCATTTAATTCAAAATGCTTTCCAGTTTCTGGTTTAAGTTTCTTAAAATTGTGCTGTTTGATTTCCAAATATCTGGAAGTTTTTCATAGGTCTTTCTGTTACTGATTTCTAATTTATGTCCATGTTAGTCAGATAATAAAATTTATATTATTCAAATCCTTTTCAATTTCTTGAAGCTTTATTATGGGCCAGAATATGTTCTATATTAGGAATGTTTCGTGAGTGCTGGAGAAGAAGATGTATGCCGATGCTCTTGGGTAGAGGGTCCTATAAAGGTCATTTGAGTCCAATTTCATTGAGTTGTTAAAGTTTTCTATACTTTTTAAAATTTTCTGTCTACTTGTATCAATAACTGAGAGAGTGTCATTAAACTGACTCTCTCTCCCTTCTGATTCTAATTCACAGATAGATAATACCAAAGTGACCAGTGCGTTTAAAACTCTTTGTGCAGCAGGAGTGACACCCAAAGATTTCTCATGATGGAGTCCAGACTAGATGGACCCAAATCTCCAGACTCCCAGCTCTTCTGTAAACCCTATCCTGATTCTCTGAGTCTCTGAATCTTTTGTCCTCATTTTCTTTCCAACTGTCCATAATGCAGAATTTAAATAAAAGGTTAAATGTAATCTTTATAACTTATTATATTATTGAACAGTTTCAGGTTTCTTGTTCTTATTTACAAAAAACTAATAAGTAGAACATTGTACACTTCTCTGAGCATAAAAAGTATACAAAATAAAAATTATATAAAATTAATTCGATTTTTACTTATGAGGTCTATAATTATTCCCTTCATGGCTAATTATCCTCAGTAGGAAACAAATGGCTTCCTACCTTCTTACTAAGTTGCGAAACTCTCATTTATTAAGAATCACTTCTATTAGTAATTACGAAATTGAATATGCCAGCTCTTACCAGATTTATGCTAGACTGTAATAAGTCTGTCTCTTTTCAGAAGCAGGAACAAAGTAGGGATTCATCAAATGAACTAAATCTAATCTAATCTAATTTTCCTTATTGAGATTGGTTCTTAGGACCCTTCTTTCATATTCTGGAAACTGAGACACACTTGTAAATATTAAGTGGTTATAAAAAGACGGCCTGTGACAGGCCTGCAATCCCAGCACTTTGGGAAGCCAAGGAGGGCAGATCACCTGAGGTCAGGAGTTTGAGACTAGCCTGGCCAACATGGTGAAACCTGTCTCTTCTAAACATACAAAAATTGGCTGGGCATGGTGGTGGGTGTCTGCAATCCCAGCTACTCAGAGGCTGAGGCAGGAGAATCACTTGAACCCAGGAGGTTGCAGTGAGCCGAGATCATGCCACTGTACTCCAGTCTGATGACAGATTGAGACTCTGTCCCCCGCTCCCCTAAAAACAAGAGATGGCTGTGAGTAGTGGGCCTTTGCATTAGCTCCTGTCCTCACTTTGAAGTGCCCACCTACTCTCTTGGTGCCCAGCTGAATTTCATTTGTAGCGTCCTGTATCATACATATCATTGCTTAGTGTCAGGCTCACCTTCCTTCTGTAGAAAGACTCACAGGTGAAGTCTCCTTAATGTAATGAAGCCACTTCTGCACTTAACAGATGGTGGACTTGAGTTCGGTATACGTGTCTCCTTCCCGTGGGTGTGACATCTTTCGCCAGATGTCAGCCTCTGCACCAGAACTTAACTCAGCAGCCGAGTTTTGAAGAAAACACAGTGCCTTCTCTGAACCATCAAAGAATGAGTCTGCCCAATAGCTACAAATAGCTACAAGTCACTGATAGCTTGTATCTATCTGCTCTTTCTTAAGGGATATTTATATTCAATCCTCCGATTAGAAACAAAAAACAAAAAACAGGCGCTTAACAAAGAAGTGAAAAGAGCCAAGGATGTTCCTGAAAAGAGATGAAGAGATGTTGGTGTTGATTTAGCCTATAGGCACCGTAAGTATATACCTGAGGAAGGCTCACTGCAAACCACTGGCTTCTCCCTTTTCTGAATTCTGGGACGTGTTCACAGTTTTTGGAGCCTTATGTTGGATCAGGGAAAGTCTCAGCACTCCACAAGTTATCCTTTCACCCAAATGCTTCTTAAGAACATGTTTTTAGAATGCCCCACATCCTGGATTTAAACTCAAACTCTGATATTCACTACCTCTGTAGCCACTTGAGATGTCACCTCCCTTGGACTCAGTTTCCCCTAGAATAAGGATTCTAGTGGTAACTTCCTCCTAGGACTATGATGAGGTTGGATTAAGTGAAAAAAAAAAAAAAAGGAAAACCCTTAGCCTAGGTCTTCACAGAAACACTCCTGGTAATTATCCTCTCCAATTGTTCTGTCCAAATTAAACTCTATAGACAAAGCCTGTTGTTTGGATATTATTTTTAAATCATCATAATCTTTTGAAATATGACATACATAACTAAGTAAATGTATAAATATATATGAGGCAGTGTCTGTGCAATGACTGATATGGATAGGTGCCATTCGTGGTGACGAGAATCTGGGATAAATTCCCCATGACTGGTGCATGGGGTAGTTTGGAAAACAGGGGCAGTGGGGGTTCCCTGAGGGCCTAACTGGCCAGAGTGGGCTGGGCCAAGGAAGTGGGGATTGAGCAGGAGCTGGGTGTCAGGTAGGATGTCATGGGGACTGCTGTGAGCACAGGTGTGGGCTCGAGCGATTCAAAACTTGCAGGATTTCACTTTTAGGTCCCAGGATTTTCTCCAAAACTGAGAAAATATGGCTACGTCTTGTCCATCTTTGGATGCAGTGAAAACTAGAGAGAGAAATGAATAGGCAGTGCACAGAGGATTTTTAGGACAGTGAAAGTAGTCTGCGTGATACCACACTGGTGGATACACGTCATTATACATTTGTCCAAACCCACAGAATGGACACCACCAGGAGTGAACCCTCATGTCAGTTACGGAAATTGGGTCATAACAACTTGTTAGTATAAGCTTATCCATTGTAACAAGTAGACTACTCTGGTTAGGGATGCTGAGACTGAGGAAGGCTGTACCTGTGTGGGGGGAGGAGGGGTATGGGAAATCTCTGTACCTTCCACTCAATTTTGCTGTGAATAGTTGGCCATGCACGGTGTCTCATGCCTGTGGTCCCAGAACTTTGAGAGGCCACGGGGAGGGGGATTGCTTGAGTCTAGGACTTTGAGACCAGGCTGGGCAACATGGTGAGACCACATCTCTACAAAATATTTTTTAAAATTACCCAGGTAAGGGCTGGGAGTGGTGGCTCACGCCTGTAATCCCAACACTTTGGGAGGCTGAGGCAGGTGGATCATGAAGTCAGGAGATCAAGACCATCCTGGCCAACATGGCAAAACCTCATCTCTACTGCAAAAAATAAATAAATAAATAAATAAATAGCTGGGCGTGGTGGCACACACCTGTAATCCCAGCTACTCGAGAGGCTGAGGCAGGAGAATTGCTTGAACCAGGGAGTTGGAGGTTGCAGTGAGCCAAGATCATGCCATTGCACTCCAGCCTGGTGACAGCGAGACTTTGTCTCATTAAAAAAAAAAAAGAAAAAAATTACCCAGCTATGGTGGCACATGCCTGTCGTCCCAGCTACTTGAGAGACTGTGGTAGGAGAATTGCTTGATCCCAAGAGGTCGAGGCTGCAGTGAGAATAATTGTGCCACTGGACTCCAGTCTGGCTGACAGAGGGATACCTTATCTCAAAAAAAAAAAGTTTTATTAAAATAAAAATAAAGTAATTAAATACATGTATAAATACATAATTGGGAAGCAAAAATAAATAAAGTTTATTTTTAAAAAATGACTGTAGGCGAGTAGCAATTTGTGAATTTAAGTTGTCTTCATGGCCTGGAAGCCAAATGGGTTTGTAACTCCTTGGCAAGGGACTGGCATAGAGTGTGTCTGTGTGTGAGAGAGACTGGGAAGATGCGAGATGAGTAAAATGACTTCAGGCTTGGGGATGAAGTCAATTCCCTAATGAAATGACCAGGCAGTGGAAACAGTTCATTTTCTGGTCTCACGTTGTCCGTGTTTGTCTGTTTAATTTCCTCCACCTCTGTGTCCTCTATTGTGTTCTGTCAAAGCAGGAGCCTGCACCATACTCTCGTGAACTTTCTCCTAATAAAAGGAATCCCTTATCTTTGACAGGATATCATGGCAAATTATTATTATTATTATTATTGTTATTATTATTTGAGATGGAGTTTCACTCTTGTTGCCCAGGCTGGAGTGCAATGGCGTGATCTCAGCTCACTGCAACCTCAGCCTCTCGGGTTGAAGCTATTCTCCTGCCTCAGCCTCCCAAGTAGCTGGGATTACAGGTGCGTGCCAACACACATGGCTAATTTTGTGTTTTTAGTAGAGATGGGGTTTCTCCATGTTGGTCAAGCTGGTCTCAAACTCCTGACCTCAGGTGATCTGTCCGCATGGCAAACTTTTAACCAACCAAGTGAGGAGGGAAATAATCATTGTGAGACTACTGACTATTGTTACACTCTGTTAAATTTAGCAACACAGTCATTCCCATAAACGATTTAATACAAAAGGTCATGAAACATGTGGATGCTTAGATCTCAGGCTCCTCATCCCATAAGCTTTTTGCAGCTTCATTGCCTTGGCTGCTGTACAGGTTCCATTTAAATGCCCTGATAGAGGATTATGGCACCTGACAGATAGCCAATGTGTTTCCTGAAGTTAGTGCACATTAAATGTCTTGTCACTCTGCAAAAAAAATGATAGTTGTGCAGGCTTCACTTTGGCAGAGGTAACAGAGGCTTGCCCTAGGATCAGATGTATGTCTGTTTTCAGTTGCATTAGCTATAGCTGCTTTGAATCTTCTGTTTAGTCATTCATTAAAATTAGCACCTGTTTTCTGTCAGATGCCACAAGATTGTCAATAGATGCCACATTTATAGAATATACACAGGGCATGCTTTAGACTAAAAATATATTCGCTGCTTTTGTGAAATTCATATTTAAGTGTCTACGCGAATCTGGCAGCCCTAGCCCTCAATCGGTATGTCGTCTGGCGGAAACACCACCACATTCACAGACAGTCACAATGCAGTGCAGTCAGGGCCGTGAGGGAGAGACAGCAGTGAGTACTTGAGACACTGCAGCAGTGGCAGCCAAGCCAGGATGCTGGAGGCCAGAGAAGTCTGTCTTCAGGAGTTAACATACAAAATGAGGCATAAAAGACAGTAAGAAATAGGCCAAGCAAAGGAGCTGAAGGTGGGTCTTGAGAAAGAGAGGGCAGAAGGTATATCAGACATTCCCAGTGGGCCACCCTATCTATAGCTTTTGAAAAGTTCATGTGAATCTTCCACTCTACCATGAACTTATAACTTCTCATACATGTACTTCTGTGCCTTACGTCTCCCCCTCCTACCACAACTGTGAAAAAGTCAACTGTCTGACTGTTGGATGGATGGAACATCTGAAGAATAATAGAAACCTGTCCCCAGTAGCAGCCCTTCATGAATGACTCTTAGTGGGTGGAGTATAAGTACCCCAGGTCCTTCACACCTCAGATGGGAAAATTTTGAGACAAGTCTGCTGCAATTTTTCCTGACACTTCCTCACCCGAAGATCTGGTGATCCCTGTGGTTGCTGGCCAGAGAGAGCACCCTCTGGCATCTCTTTCTCTTATTCTACCAGGTTCCCATTTCTTGTCCAGTCTTTCCTGAACTTCTCAAATAAACACTCTTCACTTGAACCTATGCCTCAGGGTTTGTTTCTGGAAGAACCAAAGCTAAGAGGTGAACACTGAGATAAGTAGCAGACACTGTCTGTGTAAGAACAACAACGTATCCGCTCACAGCTAGCTGGGATATGGGATGCGGACAATGAGTGCCTAGAGGTCAGGCTGGGCTTCAGATACAGTGGGATATTTGGAATTACTCTTAAAATGATGGGAAAATGTTATATGGGAATAATCAGAGGAGCAATATGATTAGATTAGTGTCTTACACATGGCTTTCTGCCAGGGGTTTGGAGGAGTTGAAAGAAGGTAAAATGGAAGTACCGGAAAGCAAGTAGGAGCTGCTTGCAGCAGCCATGCAAGGGGGCAGAGGAAGTGCTGGGGTGCAGAAGTAGGCCGACAACACACCAGCAGCACCATGCAGACTAGGAGGATATGGGGACGATGGAGAGAAACGATGGAAACGCTGGTTCCTGCTTGCATGCTTGAGGAGACAGCATCCCTGAAGCTAAACTAGAGGCCATGCAGGTCTCCATTTGATGGGAAAATGTTAGAATTAACTGCTTATTCTTCACTGCCATAAGGAGGAATAGCATTCAGACAAAAAGTTTTCTCAGCAAGGCAATTTTACTTTCGGCAGAAAGGGTGCTACCTGTCTTCACTCCTACCATGACAGCACCCCGAACAAAGGGAGACAGGACTATTTATCCCTTATGCATGCAGCCCCTACTGCTGTGTCTTATCTCCATTGGCTGGAGTTGGACCTCACAGTCTATGCTACATCTGATTGGCTAACAATTTAAAACTTTCCTAAATAGGTAAAGACAGAGAGGAACAAAGAAAAAGAGGAAGTTGCTCACAAGAAGGCTTATAGGAGTAATAACATTTCCAAATAAGGAAGGGACATAAGCTATGGGCTGGAACATGCCTGGGCACTTTCAGACATGCCTGATCAAACTAGAACAAATACTGAGGTTAAAGTACAAAGATACGTAATACACTCATTCAATTAGACTTAATGGTTACCTAAGGCTCAACAAAGAGTTATTACTATAAAATAAAGAGGCTTGAAGAAAGTTAGTTTCTAAGAGAAGATATTAATTCTAACACTTATGATTTAAAGAAGGAAACTTCGAAGAGGTTTTTTTTTACTTTCCAGAGAAAACGTCCAGTCCTTCCTGCCCTCAAACATCTGGATGCATGTGGCTAACACTTTCAGTTCTATGACCTACAGGTTCCAAATTTACTTCTCCAAACAGCCAGAGATTCTTAGAGATTACAAATTATTGGGTGCTAAATTCTACAAATTCTTCATGGCTGAATTTTCATCATCCATCCTTTTTTATGTCTAGAATATCAACATGGGTCACCTCCATTTAAACAAACTTTTCTCACCCTAGTTATAATATTCAGTCTCTTGATTTTTACAAGCACACAACACACAGATGTGCACACATGTCTATGCATGTACACACACACACACACACACACACACAGAGTCCTACTAAGCATTTCATAAGCTTAACTGCTCTTACTGAACATCTTGGACTTCTGAAAGGTAATTCAATATGTACCCATACAACCTTCAGATCTTCAAATACTTCCTCTACTCACTACCATACCTACATTTCTCTCTCCATGGAGATATGTGTGTGCACATACACATGTATGCAATTTTTTATGAACCAGTGAGAGTAAGTTGCAGACAACACTCCCCTTTACCCCGTAAAAATGCCAGTGTATATTCTTAAGCACAAGTATAAGCACTTCCTAACCACAATGCAATTATCAAAATCAGGAATCTGGACATTGATCAAATACTGTTATCAAATTATCAAGTGCTTTTTGCACTAATGTAATGGTGTTATGGTGGAGAAGTGTTTGTCATATACTTCACCTCACTTCTCCACCTGATCAATGGGGAGCCAGCTAGTGGGGGAGGGGTGGTTGACTCTCAGGGTCTCAGATTCCACCTGCATGTCCTTTGCAGCCTGCATCTTGTGCTCTATCACAGGCTATTACCCTCAAGAATGCATCTTTGCCCCATGAATTATCTTCCATTCCTTCCATAGGACAAAGAAGGGACTCTGCAACCCAAAAGATAGAAGTATTTATTTATCTATTTATTTATTGAGACAGGGCCTTACTCTGTCACCCAGGCTGGAGTGCAGTAGTATAATCACAACTCACTGCAGCTTTGAACTTGAACTTCTGGGTTCAAACAATCCTCCCACCTCAGCCTGCAGAGTAGCTGGGGCTATTGGCATGAACCACCTTGCCTAGCTAACTTTGCTATATATATTTTTTTAAGAGATGGGGTCTTGTTACGTTGCCCAGGCTGGTCTCAAATTCCTGGCCTCAAGTGATTCTCCTAACTTGACCTCCCAAAATATTGGGATTACAGGTATGAACTACTGCCCTTGACCGATAGAAACACTTAAATAAGTCTTGGGGTGCCACTTTGACCAAGAAATCTGTGATGATAGGTGTGATGTCCACTGACCTGAAACAATGAGTTTTTACTTGTCCAATGAAATATACCCACTCAAATTCATATCTCTTTCTCTTTATGTTTTTTTTCTATATTCTAAAGTGTTCAGATTAAAATATTAAAAATATGGCCAGGTGCAGTGGGTCATGCCTGTAATCCCAGCACCATGGGAGGCTGACGCAGGCAGATCACTAGAGCCTAGGAATTCAAGACCAGTCTGGGCAACATGGTGAAACCACATCTCTATTAAAAATACAAAAAAATTAGCTGGGCATGGTGGTGCACACCTATAGTCACAGCTATTTGGGAGGCTGAGGCACATGAATCACTTGAACTCTGGAGACAGAAGGTGCAGCCAGCCAATATTGCACCACTGCACTCCAGCTTGGGTGATGAGCAAGACTCTGTTTCAAAATTTTATATATATATATATATATATATATATATCTTATTATATATGTTATATATTTATATTTCAAAATATATATGACAATATATTAGAAATACTAATTCTCTTCATATGTTCCTCACAATAATTAAGCTCCATGAATGCAAGCACCGCACTTGCTTTATTCTTAGTGTCTGTTAGCTAATCAATGTTTGTTAGATATTTGTCAATTGACAAAATCATTGAATAACGAATGCAAAACCAAGTACCTAAAGAGTTTCTTTATCTTTATGCCTAGGCAGAGGACAAAAGAGAAAAGAATGAGGCTGTTGCTGAACATTATTTGGTGCTTCTCATGTTAATAAACCCAGCAGATGGGAGATGACAAGTGTTGGAAATTGTTCCTGGCCATGGTGTGTGTAACAGGGGGCCCTGCCTATGATCCTTTGAACAATTAAGAGTTTACTTGTGGTTTACTAAGCAGAGGATATATTGGGTTTTATAGCATAGGTGGAGAGGAAAAAGAAGAGAATTGGCCCTTAAAGTGAGTTTCTTCATCTGCTTATAATTCATGTCTTGGCAGCAGATGCTCCCCTGTCCTGACGTTTGGAGAAAAGATGAACACCAAGACAAAGTGGCAAGAGTTTCTTTTATCCTTCCCCCGTGCCCACTGCTTAATCAATATTAAAGTCCTACTGCCACGAGTGATGAATGGCTCAGCAGCCTCACAGCTCAGTGGCTCCTAGTGCCAGGTGAGCTGGCAGCTGCCACCGCCGTCCCACCTGTGACCCACATGTGTCTTTCCAAGATGGCCAAAAACAAACTTTCTCTTCAAATGTTGCTTTTTAGCCAATGTTGATCAACAAAGTTAATCAGTCATTAACCTCTGGGTATTCAGTTACATTTTTAGGCTTTATTAGACAGAGGTGCCCCAAAACTAAATTCCCTTTTTTGAAAGATAAAAGTTGCTTTATAGCCAGTGATGGACACCAGGGTGGCTGTTGCACAGGGAGGAAGAGAAAGGACCATGAGATGAAGGTGCATGAGCTGGGGTCATACAACACAGAGCCTCTTCAACCATTCTTGAGAGACAGAGACAGACAGACAGACAGAGAGAGAGAGAGAGAGAGATATTTAAATTCTAAGTGTAATGAGATGGAATTGAAAACTCTGAAGAGACAGTGTCATGATAGAACTTAATCTTTAAAAGGATCTTTCTGGCCTAGGGCTAAAAGAGCATCATGGAGACATACTAGGAAATTGTGATAAACATCCAGGAAAGGGTAGATCATGTGTGTGATGTGGTTTGGATCTGTGTCCCTGCCCAAATCTCATGTTAAGTTGTAATTCCCAGTGTTGGAGGAGGGGCCTGGTGGGAGGTGATTGGGTCATGAGGGTGGATTTCCTTCTTGCTGTTTTTGTGATAGTGAGTGAGTTCTCAGGAAATCTGGTTATTTAAAAGTATGTATCCCCCTTCACTGTCTTCCTCCTTCTCTGACTATGTAAGATGTGCCTGCTTCCCTTCACCTTCCACCATGATTGTAAGTTTCTCGAGGCCTCCCCAGCCTTGCTTTCTGTACAGCCTGTAGATCTGTGAGTCAATTAAACCTCTCTTATTTGTAAATTACCCAGTCTCAGTAGTTCTTTATAGCAATATGAGAATGGACTAATTCAGTGAGGAATAGGAAGCTGGCAGTGGAAATAGAGACATGTGGACTAATTTGCAATCTATCTTTGATGATTTTAGTATCTTATTATATGTAAGGGAAGATTTAAAGCCTATTTCAAGTTTATAAATTTAGATACAATTAATAACTTATTGCTTTAATATCACGTGACATTACTGGGCTTTGGAATGTGAGTGGAGGCCATCTGGTGACCTCTCTGCTGGGTAACCCATTGGTTCTGGTGGCACACAGCTGCAGAATGAAACCTGAACATCTGCTACCCTTAACAACCTCCATGCTACCATCTCAGGCCCTGCAAAGTCTGTTCCTGGAGACGTTGCTGGAAGGAGCCCCAGCACGTCTCCTCCTGAAGGTGTCAGCCACTCACACACTAATGGTCATACCAAAGGTGTTTTCTTATGATGTTCCTCAGCCATGGACCACTGGGGTGCCAGAGTAGAACTAGGGATCCCTGCAGAGCCAGAGGTATAAGCACTGGCCCCTTCCCACTCTAACCACAGTCACATCTGGTGTCCCTGGCAGCCAGTCCATCTCAGTTGATGGCATCTCTGTCCTTCCAGGTCAAAGTCTCTAACTCACTGTTGCCCCATTTCTTTCTCTCATACTGTATCTAATCTGTCAGGAAATCTTCTCGCCACCTCCTTCAAATGTACACAGATTCTGACCACTTCTCACTGCCGCCCTGCTACTCCCAGTTCTCATCCACCATGGCCTTTCCCCTGGATTCTGCAGTGTACCCATGATGGTCTCCCTGCTTCTACCCTTGACTCCTCGACTAGTCAGGGTCCTCCAGAGAAGCAGAACAGACAGGCCTGGATGCATCAGAGGAGATTTATCATGGGGATTAGCTCACAGGATTATGGAGGCTGAGAAGTCCCATGATCTGTGAGCTGAGGAGTGAAGAAAGCAGATGCTGTGATTTAGTCTGGGTCTGAAGGTCTGAGAACCAGGAGAGCCCTGTTGTATTCCAGAGTCCAGAAGTCTGAAGGCCCAAAAACCAGGAACTCTGATGTCCCAGCGCAGGAGAAGATGGATGTCCCAGCTGAAAAAGAGAGACGGAGAACTCACCCTTCCTCTGCTAGTTTGAATTTATTTAGGCTCTCCAAAGATTAGATGATGTTCACCTATATTGGTGAGGGTAAATCCTCTTCACTCAGCCTAGCAACTCAAATGCTAATGTCTTCCAGAAACATCCTCCAGACACACCCAGAAATAATGTTTACCAGCTATCTGGGTACCCCTGAGCCCAGTCAAGTTGACAGATAGAATTAACACCACATCCTCCATGACCCCATGCACACTCAAGGGTGGGGCAGCTGCCGGGGGGCCCCTCCTGGAACATGAGGCAGTGCCATCCCATTACACTCAGAGCAAAACTCAGTGTCATCTTACAGTCAGTCCTCTGTACCCCAGGTTTTGCATCTCAGATTCAAAAACACAGTATTTGCTGGATGCAAAGACTGCAGATTTGGAAAGCGGACATGGGCATGCCCAGAAGTCAGCATCTGCTGGAGTTCCTGATGGATCCTGAGAGACTGAGAGACTACATCTCTTTTAATATATTTCAAAGCTACACGTGATCTCCTCCCAGGCCTTTTTGAGCGTTCTCCTCCTACACTCTTCTTAACTGTGTTCTCCCCACACTGACTTCCTGGCCTGGTCTTTCTGGGAACACACTGGGCCTGCTCCCCACTCAGGGCCTGGGCCGTGCCCGTTCCCTCTGCCAGGCACTTGATCAAGCTCAACAACTTCAAGTCATTGCTCATAAGTCACATCTGGCTGGGTGCCGCGGCTCACGCCTGGAATTCCAAATCTTTGGGAGGCCGAGGTGGGTGGATCACCTGAGCTCAGGCGTTCGAGACCAGCCTGGCCAACATAGTGAAACCCCGTCTCTACTAAAAATACAAAAATTAGCTGGGCATGGTGGTGGGCACCTGTAATCCCAGCTACTCAGGAGGCTGAGGCAGGAGAATCGCTTGAATCCGGAAGGCAGAGGTTGAGTGAGCTGAGATCGCACTACTGCACTCCACTCTGGGTAACAAGAGTGACACTCTGTCAAAAAAAAAAAAAAGTCACATGTCCCCTGGTTTACCCTCACTGCATGGTTTCAAATTGAAGCCACAGCCCTGCCCAGCCTGCACGCACTCTCGATCGCCTTATTCTGCTCTTTCCTTTGCTCCACAGTACGCATCTCTTTATAACAAGGCACCTGAGTCACTTCTCCTTTGTTTCTGTTCTCCCTTTCGCCAGTCCTCAGAATAGAAATCCTACAAGTAGAGGAATCTTTGTGTGTTTGGTCCCTGCCCTCTCGGAACTAACATTGCTGGAGAGGGAGGGATCACACACACACACACATCTGTCACATGTGTATCACTTACAAGATGAGTAGAAAGGATGGGACATTTTTCTGGGGTTTAAGGCATACTATTTTCAGTAGGATGGTTAGAGAAGATGTCACTGGGAGGGGACATTTGAGCAGATGCCTGCAGTCAAAGGGGAGGCTCTTTCAGATGTGAGGGAAGAACATTTCTGGTAGAGGCAATGGCAGGTGTGAGATGGGAATTTGTGCTGCCACAGTTATCGCCAGTGCCCTGCCCCACAGCTGCTGAGCCCACTTTCGAATCCATCCAGAGCTGTGGAGTTTCGAATCCATCCAGAGCCATGAAGGGCAGTTTCTTTGCACTTGGAAGCTTCCTGGATCCTTTTACATCTTTGCCTGGGAGCTTTCTCCAGCCTTGCAGAAGATGCTCAGCCTGGTGCGAGGTAGCTTGGAAATGCTGCCAAAAGCAACTCTCAGCCAAAGGGAGGGAGGAGTCCTGGGCAGACAGCCCAGTGTCCCTGTCCCACAGAGGGTCTTTTCTGAGGCACACCATGCATCGTTCCTTAGAAGGTTCCCAGTGGAATGTGGGCCCCAGCGACATAGGAACAAACACCCTTTGACACATGCCTGTTGACTTTGTCTTTCCCCCATCTCACCTCTCCCATTCTCTCACTTGTGATTCTTAGGTCCACTTTCACCTCAACTAAGTCCCTGACAGTGTCTGCTTTGGGGAGAATTCCAACTAGGACATACGCTAAGTATGAAGTAGCAACAAGTGACTGCTCACCACAGATTGGAAAACAAAAGAGAGTTGCCTAATCTCTTCTTTTCTGCTTGTCTTGGCTGTGGTGAAGAAGCTGCATTTGGGTAGACAGGACCCAGAGACCAGACCCCTGGGGACAGGATAGGAACCAAGGGAGTCTCAGCAGGAGGAGTTGAGGAGCAGTGTCCAGCCAGTGGGTGTCTATGTTGTCCCTGCATGGCATCAGAGCCTTGATGTTCAGACTGAGGTTCAGACCTGGGAGGAGAGAACGAGGGGCTCAGAGGAAGCCTAGACCTGGGGAAGCTGAAAGGGCAGGCAAAGAGCCCCTGTTCAAAGATGGTCAGAGGATCAGAGGACGGGTCTTGGCTACAGGAAACAAGGCTGACATTCATCACAGGAACCACGGGGCAAAGTCAGAGAGTCCCTCATCAACCTATTGATCTGATGCAAATGCATCCAACTCATCTAAAGCATGAGGCTAACAGTGTACTTTGCAAATTCTGGATACATATTTGCTAGGTGAATAGGTAACTGTAGAGCAGCCAGGAGAAGTCGCATTCAATGCTTTGCAGTGGTTGAAAGTGCAATTTATCATCTCATTGCTCCACTCTTATTATCTTTTTTCCCCCCAGAACTAGCAATAGCCAAGGCTCTGGTAATGCAAATTGGTATTAACTTTTTATTTCCTCAATATATCAGAAATTTAAGTAACTGCCATTCTTGTGTATTTATACAGGGTCTTAAGTGCATGTATTATTCATCTGGAGAAGAGTTCTGTCTGTGTTTATGTGTCTACAGCTCCACATTCCTAAATAGAATTCTATGGAAGACAACTTAAGATCCATGCCTGCCCACACAGAGCTAATCAACAGAGCATTTAGGAATTTCACTGTATTCCGCTAGAGTGTCAGCCATTTTTTTTTTTGTTTTGAGACAGAGTTTCGCTCTTGTTGCCCAGGCTGGAGTGCAATGGCGCAATCTCAGCTCACCGCAACATCCGCCCCCCGGGTTCAAACCATTCTCCTGCCTCAGCCTCCCGAGTAGCTAGGATTACAGGCATGTGCCATCATGCCCGGCTAATTTTGTATTTTTAGTAGAGACGGGGTTTCTCCATGGTGGTCAGGCTGGTCTCGAACTCCCGACCTCAGGTGATCTGCCCGCCTTGGCCTCCCAAAGTGCTGGGGAGATTCAGCTTTTTAAACATCCTCATTGGCTGATGTTTGGCTCTATGTGGAATAGGGTGCACGTGTTTCTATGGATGTGGGTGGAGGCTGAGTGTTACTCTGAACTTCTCAGGCAGATATGCCTTTGTTCTCGGAGCAGAAAATGCCCATGGAAATTAAGAAGCATTGTCATCTCATGTGCTTCCCTCTCTCCCCCTCCCGCTACTTGCCAACTGAACATAGGATGAGGAAGGCGTGAAAGTCTTAGAAAAACATTGTTTGGTTAAAAAGATCTTGACATCTGAAGGGGCATATCAACTTCAACTTTCATCTCCTGAGATGGTACCAAAAAAAAGATGGAACACAAGTATTAAAATGAAGAACTTCAGATGGTTGCTTTTAACTGAAGTTGTCAGGAAATATAGCACTATCCAGACCATATTTCTCATTACCATATTTGTGACTGTTCCTAAAATTTCCACCAACACAGTCCCCCTTATGTTCCCAAAAAACTCCCATTAAAATGGAAACTGACATCTGAATTTGGTCAATCTACTAACAGTTATTGAACGTATTATTTCAAGTCAGTTTTTCCATTATGGAGCTTTTATCTTTGGAATGGCAGAGAGGGGTATTGAGGAAGTGACACACTGAATGGATATGTTTTGAGGTGGAAAGTGGTAAAAAAAAAAAAAAAAAAAAAAAAAAGAAAGAAATCCAAGGTATCTAAATTCGTTTCTTTTGAAGTTTTCATTATTTTGACTTTCTAGTAAAGTTTTCCTTTGGTTAATATTAAAATGTGCATGTTCATACACTGCATTTTAGAAATAAAGGGAGGCGGACTGGTACTGGAGGGACCTTGCCTGAGATTTCTTCTGTTTAAAGCGATGAATCCTAACATATGATTGAAACTCGGGGTGTCTGCCATTGTGGTGGCAGAATCTACCACTTCTGTTTCCACATTAGACTAAATATTGCACAGAACACAGTGGCAAATAAGAGTGCTATCTTGCAAACTTGTAGCTAAGATTGGAATTTTGGCTTTCCCTGTGGAAGAGCTCTGTGTGTGACTCTGTCTTTATATTTGAAAATGAGGGAAAAAAATCTCTTTCATTTGATGATGAATTTTGTTTCTTAAGAGGGCCTTCAGCAAAATTCAACATCTACGAGATGTCCTTCATGGAGCAACAGCTGGAATACACTTCATAGCAGCTGTTGAGATAAATAATTCACTGTTAATAGGTTCTGGGGTATTCCTGAAACTGCCCACCGAGTTGGATAATGGTGCAAAGCAAAGAGATAATATTATGATTATTTATTCCCATTCAACCTTGCTGGTTTTAATAAAAAAGAGACTCAGGCTCTATTTCCTAATCTTTTGTTTGTTGTTGTTGTTACTGTTTTGTTTTGTTTCTTTTTTTTTGAGACGGAGCCTCACTCTGTCATTCTGGCTAGAGTTCAGTGGCATGATCTCGGCTCAGTGCAACCTCTGCCTCCCAGGGCCAAGCGATTCTCATACCTCAGCCTCCCGAGTAACTGGGATTACAGGCAACCATCACCACACCCAGCTAATTTTTTATTTTTAATAGAGACAGGTTTTCACCATGTTGGCCAGGCTGGTCTCGAACTCCTGACCTCACATGATCTGCCTGGGATTACAGGTGTGAGCCACCTCATCTGGCTCTATTTCCTAATCTATAAGTCAATCATGAACAGATGTACAGAGGAACATTGTATCTTTGCAGCCTTAATTCTTTGGTAGAAGATAGTACCATTTTGGTTTCACAAGGAATTTCTCCTTCTGTACTCAAGTTCATTTCATTTAAAAAAATTGGCATCTATACTGTCGAAATCACCCAATCTGAGGCTCAGTCATGCCATTTAAGATCCACAGCCAATTATGGAGTGGGGCAGAGAGAAAGTAGGAAGAACACACGAGATGCAGGTTTCTGTTAATATTTTGAAAGACAGTTACGCTTGCATGCACCTATAAGAAATAAAAATATTTTTACTGGAAGCATTTAAAGTATAACACAATTGTTTGTACATTTTTTTCCCATTTTTCAATAAACTAAGATGGCTGAGCATGTGGGCCTGGACTGGGTCTCTCCCCGCCTCTGAGAGATGATGCCAAACCCGATCTCTGGCTGTCTCTCCCCTCCTTCTTCCACCCTATGCCACATTGGGCTGCATAATTCTACAGGGACCTCCACTGACATTCTCTCACAACAGACTTATTGCAAGACCACTCATTTATTATGGGGTAATTCTTTGCTGCCTGTCACTTCGCTTAGGTTTCAATGTCAGTCAATGCAGGCACCATACCTGCTTTCCCGAGTGTCTCCCGCTATGTAGCAAGTGTCTAACGATCACCATGTATTTGCAAGCAAATTTGTGAGGTCAAACATAATTATATTTGCCTGGCATGGTGGCTCACACCTATAATCCCAGCCCTTTTTGGGAGGCCGAGCCAGAAGGATCACTTGAGGTCAGGAGTTCAAGGCCAGCCTGGCCAACATGGTGAAACCCCATCTCTACTAAAAATACAAAAATTAGCCAGGCATGGTGGGCGCCTGTAATCCCATCGACCTGGGAGGATGAGGCAGGAGAATCGCTTGAATCCAGGAGGCGGAGGTTGCAGTGAGCTGAGATTGTGCCACTGCACTCCTGCCTAGATGACAGAGTGAGATCCTGTCTCAAACCAAACAAACAACAAATAAAATTATCCAGGTGTGGTGGTGGGTGCCTGTAGTCCCAGCTCTTCAGGAGGCTGAGGTGAGTGGATCGCTTGTGCTAGGGAGAGGGAGGTTGCAGTGAGCCTAGATCACACAGCTGCACTCCAGCCTGGGCACCAGAGGGAGACTCCGTCTCAAAAAACAAAACAAACACAAAAGATAATGGGAAGCTTTGACATGGTTGTATCTTAGAATATGTGCAAATAAAATGCAAAAATGTGTACCAACTCACTGAGGCATTTTGTTGAGGTGATTTATCATTTTCCTCATTGCCAGCAGGTGACACAAGAATAGTTTAAAACAACAGCGGCTTTTAATTGCTTACAGAACTTTCTGAATTAAAAGTCTAGTGTTGTGACTGCTTAAAAAATCTGATCCCCATGGCTGACAGATGCTTTAAGGTATTGACCCCATCCCTCCAGGCTTGCTGCTTCCTCCACTTTCTCCTCCTCCAGGCAGCCTTCCCTGACCACCGCAGACCACGATGGTCCTTCCTTTTTCTCACTTCCACGTGCTGACCCCACAGTTGGGGAAAGTACTGGCTTATCCCAAAGCTAAGGAGCTCCAGGGCCTCTACAGAAAATAGAAAAATTTCTTAACGTTACCCTAGTAAGTGGTGACAAATGTAGTGGCTAAAAACAATATAAATTTATTATATTACAGTTCTTTTTTTTTTTTTTCTTGATATGGAGTCTCACTCTGTTACCCAGACTGGAGTACAATGGGATGATCTTGCTTCACTGCAACCTCCGCCTCCCAGGTTTAAGCAATTCTCTCACCTCAGCCTCCTGAGTAGCTGGGATTACAGACACCTGCCATCATGCCTGGCTAATTTTTGTATTTTTGTAGAGACGGGTTTTCACCATGTTGGCCAAGCTGGTCTTGAACTCCTGACCTCAAGTGATCTGCCTGCCTTGGCCTCTCAAAGTGCTGGAATTACAGGTGTGAGCCACCGCGCCTGGCCAATATTACAGTTCTGAAAGTCAAAATGGTAACATGGTAGCCTAGTAAGCTCAAAACGTTACTCGTTTTGGCTGTTTTGTGTGTTACAAAGTATTGCCGATATCTTTTTTTTTTTTTATCCTCAGATTGTCACTTATTTATCCAGAGGGATGGCCTTTGGTCAGGTCCCTGTATCTTTTTTTGACTAGATTGCATTAATAGTTGACGGTGTCCTTGCTTTCAATTATAACAAGATACACAGGTTCATTTTGTACCTTTTCCGACCAATATTTGGAATCAGCCATTTCCTTTTGGCTCTGGTTCTCTTTACAGGTTAATAGCATTTAAAGATCACAGTCTAGGTCCTGGGAGTAGCCATCTCTTCCTTACTGCAGCAATGTCTTGATTACTATCAATTAATAGTAAGTCTTAAAATTGGGTACTGCTTCTTCCAACTATATTTTTGATTTTCAACATTGTTTTGGTCTTCTAATTTATTTTCTTTTCCATATATATTATAGAATTAGCATATCTATAACTATAAAAATCCTGGTGAGATTTTAACTAGTATTGCATTAAATTTAAAGATCCATTTGGGGAAAAGTAACATCTTTACTATGTTGACATGAATTCGTTCTCATTTTATGTAGGTATTCACTGATTCTGTTATCAGCATTTGTCATTTCCAACATACCAAACTTTACATGTCTTGTTAAATCTATATCAATGTATTTCACTTTAGGGGAGCTATTCTACATAGCATTGGGGTGTGTGTGTGTGTGTGTGTGTGTGTGTTTTAATTTGGGTTTCTAATTGTACACTGGTAAGATATAGAAATATGGTAGATTTTGGAGTGTTAACCTTGTATTCTGAGACCATGCTAAATTCACGCATAAATTCTAGAAGGTTTTTGGAGATTACTTAGGATTTTCAGGCTACTCATTCACCTCAGAAGGCTGCTCCACTGTGACGTTGCTTGTCCTGACCTCTGAGCCAGACTTGCTAGGCATTGCCTTTCTGGAAGATGGTCAGCTGTCATGGCAGAGAGAGACAAACGAGCAAGATGAAGGATGCAAGCCTCTTACATCTTACACCTGGAAGTGACCCACATGATTTCTGCTCACATTTAATTGGCCAAAACAAGACACATGGCCACTTCTCAGTCAATAATTTTGTGAAGTGCTCTCTTAGGTGTATGCCTGGAGAGAGACAGAAAACATATTTTCCAAGCACCCTACTGTGGTGCAACAGAAGATGTTCGAATCTGTTAGGATTCCTTTCTGTAACATGGGCCAATCCCGGGAAATTAAAGGCCTTTGTGCTCTGGTTTTCTGGGAGGTGCAGAGAATATGTTAATATTGCATCTTTAATTGACTGAAATGGTAGAAGTGTTTGTTTTAAGGTAGTGGTTGTCAAACTTGAAGAGCTTTGTTAAAAAAAAAAAAAAAAGAATTCCCCAGGTGACTACTGCTAGATCTTCAGACTTCTAAATCTGGGATAGGACTCAGGAATCCTTGTTTTGGAAAGCTCCTTAAGTGTTTTCATTATTAGAGCTGGGAACCACTCCATGAAGGATAGAAAGAGACCTGGGCCCCGGGTGGTAATGAAGTGAGCTGACCTGCTTGCCAGACCCCGGTGACTTCCTCTTCAGGAGGAGCCCTGTCTCTTCCTGTAGGTGACTCCCAGGCTGTCTCAGGGTCTCTGCCTGTTCCTTCACTAACAGCAGCATTGGGGTAAACACAGAAGAGGTGGATGTGTGCCGGATTCCAATGCCAGGAAACATTTTCTGCTGGATGTCTGTATCTCAGTATTTCCCTCAGACACAAGCACATTCAAGTAAAGAGCAAAGAAAGCCTCTTCAAAATTACGGTATGTTAAGGCAGAAAGAGACTAAAAGGTAGATTCATAACTATCTGCCTTCTGTTTTTGCAGCTACCTGGATATTGAACATCCCCTGAAGCAACAGGACTGCATGAGCTTGGTGTGGCTCAGCCCATCTCCTGATGAAGATCCAGAAAAGAAAGACACTCAGAAAGCCAGGAAAGTGGAAGATTTTTTTTCCAACCAGCCAGGCACCTGACAGTAATCAAAATCTGTAAAGAACAGGATGTGGCGCCTCCTCTGCTTGTTCAGCATGAACATTTTGTGGTGGGTACTGCAAATAAAGATGACTCAGACACAGTCTCCACCCCGGGTCACTCATAGTCCAGTGCAGTAGACCAAAGCTGTGAACGCTAAAGGGCAGACCATTGGCCCACCCAGGGAGAGCGGTAGAAGAGGGAGCATTTATTTGAATAGCTGGGATGCTACCAGTCTGACAAAGGGGGAAGCAATGTTTTCAAAACCCCGAGGCAGAATGGATAGAATGGGGTGAACACAGTAAGGTGCAGAGTGTGTGATAAACATACTCGTCAGGTCTCAGATGAAAGTGAGCAAGACCTACCTCCACTGTGATTAAGCCTATAAAGAAAGACATACATGAACACACAAATGAGGCAATGTGTTTTCTTATGCAGCTGAAAGGTACAAGAGGGGACCAGGTCATCAAAAATGTCTTCAGGTAATGGGATTTTCACATCTGGATCTATTTTATTCTGTAATTTTCAGGTAGATGCTTCCCAAATAAAACAAGATAAACACCTGCATCTCCAAGCTATTCATCTATCAGCAGAGAAAACCAACAGAAGAAAGGGCAACTTCCCTCAGTATTCTCAGCAAAGCCCCAGGAAGAGATCTCAGTGGCCTTCAAGCCTGCCCTTTAAATACTCTCTAAGAGGTGTGACCTGATTGGTCAGGCCTGGGTTAGGTGACTGCCCTGCATCCTGAGGTTGAAGTCAGCCCCATATAAAGGAGATGCATGGAGCTGCAGGGATGGTGGTGAGAAGGGAGAAGGCGAATCTAAAAAAAAAAAGAAAAGAAAAATCAAGTGCTAATTTCAAAAGGGGGATTAATTGTGGTAAGAGAGAAAATAGAAACAAAACAAAAACAAGCAAGTCACAGTTGCCTACTGCAAGCAGGCAGTCACTAAGTAATTTTTTGCTATCTTGTGTTTATATGCAATGAAATTTTTCCCAATGTGAGGGAGAGGCAGATAGAAATCTGCAGAAATGTATGTTCTAGAGGGAAAAAGTAGGATGAATGCAGGGCAGGTAAATAGTTCTGCACAGTGCGTGTGTGTTTGTATTCTTTTTGTTTCATTTTACTCTGCTTTGTTTTCTCTGTGATGAAAATAAAACATTGAAGCATTCACAGAAACAATGATGCCTTCTTGAAGGAGAACACTAGCTTGGCTCAGAAACCTGTTTTATTGCCCACCCATTGTTTACAACATTGTAAGTGTAGAAGAGGTGCAGAAAATATAAGGGTGCTCTTAAAATAACATTTGAAAGATTTTGTAATGTTTATAAATGGTATATAAATTTTCAACTCCACATATTAAGAGGAAAAAAAAGTGATAAATACTGGATGTCTTGGCCTGTTGGTTTGCTTATCTGTTTGTGGAAAGGCTGATGTAACCACCCAACTGTTCTTCCTGCCTGCTGCACAAACAAAATCAATTCACAGAGAGCGTGGCATTGCAGCAAAGAAAATGTAATTGACATGAGGCCAGCCACGCCACATGGGAGAGAGTTATTACTTAAATCAATCTCATCAAAGGCTGGTAGACTGAGGGTTTTTCAAAGCTGGTTTTGAGGCAGGAAAATAGGGTCTGGAGGCAGGGAACATAAGGCTGATTCACACTTCAGCTATAACAGGAAATATCCTCTCCATAGGGCGTATGCTGTAAATGACTTTGTAACTTTACTTCATCCTCCCCATTTACATAGGGCGTACCCAAAGCAACCAATGGAACAAAGAATTGGACAAAACGCACAAACAAAGCAAGGAAGGAATGAAGGGTTTTATTGAAAGTGAAAGTACACTCCACAGTGTGGGAGTGAGCCTGATCAGAGGGGCTCAAAGGCCCCGTTATAGAATTTTTGGGAGTTTAAATACCCCCAAGAACCTGGACACCCTCCATCATTAACATATTTGGTGACCCAAGAAGGAGGAAGAGGTAAGCCCCAAATTTGGGATTTATTCTTCTCCTTTCTCCTTTTCTTTTCTACTCCATAAAGGGGAATCTCTTTCTCTCTCCTTTCCTTTCCATCCTGGAGCCCTTGGTGGGCAGCATTTAAACATGGAAGTGACTTCAGGTTTCTGGCCATGGTCAGTGAAACTAAGGGGTTTCCATGTGGAGAAGCCTGACCGCCACCACCCGGTTCACTTAAGGAATGTGGATCTCTTTCATTGTTTTCCTCTTTCTTTCTCAGTCTTTCAATGGCTGTTTCCTAGTAGCTCCTTGGAAATTGAGGGCAATTGACTGGGGTCACTCCCTGGTATTGCCTGAAGGCCTAAGAATGAATAGGAATAATCGGCCTGCCCCGAAGGGGAAGGATCTTTTTTATTTGTTTTCGGTGTGTGGTCCCTGATCCCTATATGTGGCACAGCTCAGAGCAAACTCGCACATGTTTCAGGTGACTGAAACCTTCTTTTCCTATGCTAAATTCTTCCCTTCCCCTATTCAACTGGCTAAGGGTGAAGGAAACCCACCCAGCCTCCAGTTCCTATCATTAAAGTTCATGGAACAAGAAGCATTTTAAAGCATGGCCTTATCAAATTATAAGGATGCTCAAAGTTGGGGATTACACCCAGGTACCAAAGGAAAGCTCACGGTAGGCTCTGGAGCGAACACATGCAAAGTGGCACCAGTGCCTACCTAAGGCCAGACACATCTGGAGCTCTAAGATTAGACCTCACAAGTGGATGCTCCGGGGGATCCTTTGGACCTCAAACTCTCCAAAGAGGATGTTCCTGGCAGAGGTTCTGAGGTCTAGTAATAAGCCCTCCTTGGAATTTTCTCTCACGGTTGCAATGCTGTTTGGCCCCAAAATTGCTTAGAATCTGAAGTTTACTGTCTAATTGGAAAGTGGGATGGAATTGCATATATTCAGGCTTTTGTGCTGCTGTTCTAAGCAGGGAGCCTGGTTCTAAGCAGTGACACCCTCCTTTGGTACTGTTTGGCCCCAGTGCTCCTTGGAGTCTGGGGAGGTTTAGCCTTTAAAAATCAAACTGTCTTGGAGACTGATGTACCCAAAATTTTGGTTGACAGCCTTCCTTGGATTATCTACTGGGGCAAAGTAAAACTGGCAAGCTTGTATTGCTATCTCACGGCCAAGGTTCCAAGCTATTGGCTCTTCGTTTATGTGTGTCTAGATGTGGTTATTTGTATATATACTTATTGTTATATATTATGTCTTCCAAATTGGTTATAAGTAAAAGAATGCTCATAAATTAAGTAAAATAAGTCTGAGCAATTTTCAAGTTCACATAACTTTACTAAACAAGCTGGCTTTACAATTATTGGTGGAATAAAAAGAGAAATGCCCTCAGAATTGTCAGCATGCATTTTGTCTGAATTTTATGTTTGTCTTTGCTAGATATTTTAAAACGTTAGTTCAAGCTGGGAGCTGCTAGGGGCGAGTCTGCCTCCCATTCTAGTCAAAGTCTCACTGAGATAAATGCATATACGATTGCTTCCTTTGGAAAGGCTAATCAGAAAGTCAAAGGAATGCAACCATTTGTCTCCCACCCATGCTCTGAAAGCCCCAAGCCCCCTCCTCTCTTTGAGTTGTCCCCCCTTTCCGGACCAAACCAAGGTTCATTTGGCAAATGTTGATTGATGTCTCCCTTGTTAAAAGTAAAAAATTGAGTACAGTGAAGAGGATAGTTATTTTAAGCAAACGTTTTGTGTAAATTAAAATCTTAAAAGCTATTTTTAATGCTCATTTGATCTATGGGTCATTTCCAATTAAAAACGGGTTGTAATATGGAGAAACGTGTTTCTAAAATTGTGGAATTATTCTTCCCTATAAATGCCCATATCTAATAGTTCAGAGTTTGCTTTTTAGGGTTTCCCTAAAGTTTTAAGTTACTAAAAATAAAATTCTACTTAGCACGTAATTCTGTATACAAAATGTGCCAGAAAGGCTTATGTTATTAGTGGAAAAAAAGAATAATTTTGTCTAATTCAGAAGTTGTATAAAAGTTAGTTCAAATTACAGATTTGAAAACATTATTTATGAATCAATGTAGCAAGGAATCATTAAGTAGGGGAGAAAGGAGTGGAAAAAGTTTAAATAATAAAATATTCCTGAAAACCTGATAAAGAATTGGAAACACTTCGCTAATGAACATTTTCATAGTTAAAACTCTTAGTGTTGATTAAGGTAAGAAGTATTGTAAAAATGCATCGGCAGTTTCGCAATTCTTTTTTCACTACGGTTAAGCATGAGGCTGAATTTAGCGTAAAACCAATTTCCACACACATGCTTGCATTGCTTCTCTCTGTGTTTCCCATTTTCCGTGAACAGTGCTGGAGTACTTGTTGGTCATGTACCCAAAGTGGATTTCTTGATTGCACAGAATGTCTAATGATATTGGTGAACTTAAGGATATTGAATTGTATATCAGGAATAGTCCTTATGTGGGTTTTTGGGGGCCCTAGGCAACACTGCACTTTCCAGGGTAAGTTGAGTATGAAAATTTAGGGGTTTTTGTTTCGTTTTGTTTATTTGTTTTTGCTTCTAGTTTTCATTGGTTTCCTGTTTAGTCTCCTTTGGCTTTGTGTGTCTCTCCATATAAACCCATGCTAGGAGAAGGCTTTTATTTGGTTCTGTGAATAGTTATTTTGTCTCCTACGCATTTCTAGCAAAGTCATCATTCGTTCCATTTATCTGGAATCCCTAAAGCTACCTTTGTGGGGCTACAGGAATTAATGGAGCACACCAGCTTTTTATCTTTAAACAAACTTTGGCTTTTAGGCTTCCTGATACTTCAAGTGTGTAGAGTGTATTCTCACAAATAGAATTTGAGTCATATTTCTCTCTCTCTGCCTAATTTCTTCAAAATTTGTAAAGTGTTTGTGAATATTCTTGATTCATGGCAATGTGTTTGTTTGCAAACAGTCAGGCAGGGTCACCAGAGCTGCTCAGGGAGAGAGAACCCAGAAACCCGGCATGCACACAGAAGGGTAAGAATTTCTTACATCAGTCTCTGGCCTCTTTCTCTCTGTGCAAACTGGTTAATCTCCTCTGTGAAAATTTAAATTAATTGTGTCACATGAGTCCGTGTTAAGAGAGTCCACCAGCAGACTTTGCGTGAGCAACAAGGCTATTTATTTCACTTGGGTGCAAGTCGGTTGAGTCTGAAAAGAGAGTCAGCAAAGGGAGATAGTAGAGGGGCAGTTTTATAGGACCGGGGTAAGCTGTGGAAAGTTACAGTTAGAGGTGGTTATCTATTATCAGCAGAGGAGGGGGTCACAAGGTGCATGATGGGGATATCATAAGACTCTTTGTCCAGGAGAAGAATGTCACGAGGTCGATCGATCAGTTGGGGCAGGGCAGGAACAAGCCATAATGGAATGTCATAAGGTTAGTCAATCAGTTAAGACAGCAGCTGGCTGTTTCCTCTTTTTTGCAGTTTTGGGCTGCCCCAGACTTCTTGGCTCCTGCAGGCCGTCTGGACGTATATGTGCAGGTCACAAGGGTTACAAGGGCTGAGCTTCGGCTCAGAGGCCTGACATTCCTGTCTTTTTACTTATAAAATATGAAGTTATAAGAAAAGATAAAGAAAATATAAGTTTTACTGGGGATTATTGGGGTAGGGGTGATGTTTCTCGGGACTGCTTCAAGCGTGACCAGTGACTGCACAGACACCTTAAAGAAAATTTGATAGTGAGTTAAAAGGATTAGGAATTTAGGCTGTGGGGAGATCCTGGGGCAGAGGATGGTACTGTGGGGTTGTTAAAAGTAGCATTTATCATATAGAATGATTGGTGATGGTCTGAATGAGGTTTTGTATGAATTGAGAAACCAAACAGAAGACACAGGCCTGAATAAGAGAAGGAAAAAAACAGATATTAAAGGACTAAGAATTGGGAGGACCCAGAACATCCAATTAGAGAGTGCCAAAAGGGGTTCAGCATAATTATTTGCTTGGTGGGTGACTTTTGGGGCTCTATCCTTGAGTTTTGTTTTTTTTTTTATGTTGTCATATATCAGGCCAGATTGGTTTAGCTAAAAACAACACTCTTCATTTAAAAATATAGAGTCCTCCTTTTTCAGCAGTAAGTCGAGGCCTATTCCTGTCTTCTTATATTAATAATGAGAAAAACAAAACAAAATAGTAGTAAAGTGTTGGTGTCATGAGGGGAACAGGAAGCTGTTTGGTCCTATTTGCAAATTGATTTTGTGGGGTGAGGAAAACTAGTGTACATGTGCCTGTCCAATTGATAGGTAGACACGTGTAGGTGGAGGAGCCACAGAGGAAGGGGAGACTTTTGTAAGGCAAAACTGGAAATGTAAAGTGAAAAGATGGCCAGGAGCAGCAAAAGAGGTGTCTTGCACCCAGACTCATAGGGATTTAGTAAGGGCAGCAGCCATTAGAAGCTGTAACGGGGATTGATGGGGCAACTGGGTGGGGGGTGGGGCATTGATTTTTATGGTGTATGAGAAAGCGCATAGCATCTACAAGCAACCTTTCATTGCTATTCATGGGGTTGGGTATAAGTAAACAAGAAAGGGGGCTGGGAGGAGAGTCTGAAGAACAAGGGGAAGGTAGCCAAGGATGGAGTGAAATGCAGGGCAAACGTCTTAAAGGAAATGAGAGGTTCTTAGTGGCATACTAGTGGCTTGTTACCCATATGGAAGAGGTTATGAAAGGTTGATAGAATGGAATGAGCCTGTGAGGCTGGAAGGAGGAATTTTCAGTGGGAGAGTAAGTAGGAGTGACTGATGAGAAGGCGAAAAACTGGCCATGAGGGACAGAAGTAGGAATACTGGCTGCTTCTTTAGCTGTCTTATCAGCATAATTGTTGCCTTGAGCAATGGGGTCTGAGGCCCTTTGATGGCCTTTGCAGTGAAGGACTCCAGCTTCCTTTGGAAGTAAAGCGGCCTTGAGAAGAGTTTTTATTAAAGAGGCATTAATGACGGAGGACCCTTGTGTAGTAAAGAAACCTCTTTCAGCCCATATAACAGCATGGTGGTGCAGGATATGCAAGGCATATTCAAAGTCAGTATAAATATTGACACGCAGTCCTTTTGCAAGAGTGAGGGCTTGAGTTAAGGCAATGAGTTCGGCTTGCTGAGAGGTAGTGGAGGGGGGCAGAGCAGTAGCCTCAATGATAGATGTGGAAGATACTATAGCATAGCCTCCCTTTGCTGGTGTGTGGCGATTAGGCCTGGTGGAACTGCCATCAATAAACCAAGTGTAATCAGGGTGAGGAACAGGAAAGAAGGAAATATGGGGAAATGCAGTGAATGTCAGGTGGATCAGAGACATACAGTCATGGGGGTCAGGTGTGGTATCAGGAATAATGTAGGGGCCAGCCTGAAACAGTAAGGTCAAGTTGTTTGGACATAAAGGCTACAGGGCGTGGTCCTGCCTCTTTTGTAAGAATTCTGACCATACAGCCCTGTACTTTGGCTGTGTGTAATGAAAAAGGGTTGGGATGAGTTATGGGAAGCTAGTGTGGGAGTAGCTTCTAGTGCTGTTTTTAAGGAATGGGAAGAGGAGTGGGGAAAGGATTTAGGATCTATGGGGTCAGCTAGGTTTTCCTGTGTGGGTTTATATAATGGTTTAGTCAGGATGGCAAAACCAGGTATCCAAAGGCAAAAGTACCTAAACATGCCTAGAAAGGAAAGGAGTTGTTGCTTTGTAGAAGGGGTTGGGGTTTGGGAGATTAGCCGGACACAATCAGCAGGGAGAGCATGTGTGTTTTTATGAAGAATTATGCCAAGATAGGTAATGGATGAGGAAGAAATTTGGGCTTTGGAGGGGGATACATGATATCCCTTTTAGAATAGATGTTGGAGGAACAGGAGGGTGTCCTGTTGGGAAGATATGTAGGAGGGGCTATAAAGTAGAAGGTCGTGAAAATATTGAATAAGATGAGAAGCAGATGCATGGAAAGAAAGTAAATCACGAGAAAGGGCTTGACTGAAGTAATGAGGGCTGTCCCTGAAGCCTTGCGGCAGTACAGCCCAGGTAAGTTGCTGAGAGTGATGAGTGTCAGCATCAGTCCAAGTGAAAGTGAAGAGAGGCTGGGATGAAGGATGCAAAGGAATAGTAAAGGAAGCATGTTTGAGATCCAGAACAGAATAATGGGTTGTGGAGGGAGGTATTGAGAATAGGAGAGTATACGGGTTTGGCACCACTGGGTGGATAGGCAAGACAATTTGGTTGATAAGGCACAGGTCCTGGACCAGCCTGTAAAACTTGTCTGGTTTTTGGACAGGTAGGATAGGAGAGTTGTAAGGAGAGTTCGCAGGCTTTAAGAGGCCATGTTGTAACAGGCAGGTAATCACAGGCTTTAACCTTTTTAAAGCCTGCTGTGAGATGGAATATTGGCACTGAGCGGGGTAAGGGTGATTAGGTTTTAGTGGGATGATAAGGGGTGCATGATCAGTTGCCAAGGAAGGAGTAGAGGTATCCCATACTTGTGGATTAAGGTAGGGAGACACAAGGGGAGGATGTGAAGGAGGCTTTGAACTGGGGAAAAGGGTGGCAGTGAGGTTTGGCTATAGCCCAGGAATAGTCAGGGAAGCAGATAATTTAATTAAAATGTCTCGACCTAATAAGGGAGCTGGGCAGGTGGGGATAACTAAAAAGGAGTGCATAAAAGAATGTCGTCCAAGTTGGCACCAAAGTTGGGAAGTTTTAAGAAGTTTTGAAACTTCGCCGTAAATACCACAGCAGTTACGGGGACAAGGGAAACAGGCCCTTCAAAAGAAGGTAATGTGGAGTGGGTAGCCTCCATAGAAGTTAAACACGGGTGCTGTCCTCCATGAGGCGGTGCTGTCTTCAGAGAATTTTCCTATTTCTGTCACCTGGGCTCATCCCTGCGTGCCCTGATCTGCCTGTCCATGTACAGCTGCAGCACATGCTTGATGCCTGTCTAACCAGAGCATTCTCAGCCATTACACTGACTCAGTGTCACTGTGGGTGGAATGAGATGACAGACATCCTGCAGGTCACAGAAGCACCGTTGGGTAAAATAAAAGCAGCTTCTGCTCTTCCTCCTCCAGTAGCTCATGTTTGACTCCCAAATCCTTCTCAAATTGAGAAATATGTGGGTGTTTTATTTCATTTTCAAGGTTTTTCTCAGGATTTGAAATCTCCTACCTAATAGTTACTGAAGTTTAAGAAAAGCAAAATACAAAACTGCCCCCAAATCTCTGTGCTGCTGTTAATGATCTCCCCTTAGGGTATGGTGCTCAGAAAACCAATGACTAATGATCAGACCAGTTCCTATCCTATCTTCAGGAACCATCTACATAGTTTTCATGTTGTGAGAAGCACCAAGACCCCATCTGTAATTCTGCTATGGGCTGCCTGGCGCTGATTCTTAATTTTGCAACCCCTCAGCTCAGCACAAGAGAGAGCCTCCTATAGTTCACCTGCTGCCACTAGGGTAGGGAATAAAAATAGCAACAGGTCTTCCAGACTCCAGTGTCCAACCCCACACATTTTTAACACCCCTTGCAGGGAATCCATCTCTCTCTCTCTCTTTCTCTCTCTCTCTCCCCCCTCTCTTTCTTTCCCTCCATCAGTTCAAACTTTTGCACATGTGTTGGCATCTTTCATGCTTCTGTTAAACCAGAGTATAGTTTTTCTTGTCCAGAGGTTTAGAAGCAAAACAATTTGAGCTGCTAGAAGATAAGGTGATGACTTCCTGTTAGAGTTTATCCATTCTGAGGTTCATTTTTACACTTCTGTGAAAGTGCTTTGATTGATCTCCAGAGCAAAGACACAGCAGTTCCTAATTTGAATGTTTCAGAACCGATTGAGAGCCCTGGTTCAGCCACTGGGATACAGGCCAAGCTGTCAGAACTTGTTTTGCTTTGTTACAGGAGAAGGCTAACGTAGGTGGGTGTGGAGGCTGCAAGGCAGGGATTATACTTCCTGAAACTGCAGCCTTCCATGAGGGGGTGTGAAAGCAATCACAATAGTGAACACGAAAAGTTTAATGGTGTTATTTGATTGAGACTTCGAAAGGTGAGACTGAAACACAGCACGACTAGTTCATAGGTTGCCTTTTTTTTTCATTATTTCTTTTTTCTTTCAACAGGTTTTCTTTTCTGTAGCAAAGTGACTGAAGTAAAGTGGATGTCAGGAGATGTGAAAATATGAGAAGAGCTGGAAATAAAGAAATAAAGAGGATCAGTTGTTCAAACATTATAAGCAGGATTTTGCATAAAAGAAAGAGGATAGATGAATTGATTTGTATTTTTATTGATTATTATAGTACCGTAGGTATCCATGGGCTTCTCTGATGGCCAAGAATATAAAACTAGGCCAAATATCATGGTTTCTTCCATTTAAAGCCAGAAAAACACCTTTGGCAGAAACAAAATTAGAAGGTGGAAAGTTGCTGTTGGATTGAGATATGATTACCTTGGATGTCCAACAACTTGTGGCAATATCATCTAGTAAATCTAAGTCAACACCAATCTGTTGACTCAGAAGTCCCCCTTCTAGGCATACCCCCAAGATAAATTTGTTCTCCAAAAAAAAAAAAAAAAAAAAGTGATTTCTTCATAAGAGCCACATCTGGAAACAACAAAAGTGTCCACAAATACGAAAACAAATTAACACATCACAGTGTTCATACCATTGAATATTGCAATATAGCAAAAACTGAATATAGCAATAGAAATGAAGTATTTCTACAAAGAGCAATATGCATAAATCTCCCAAACATTAGAAAAAGAGCAGGAGAAGCCAAACACAAAATAATCTATAGTGAATTATTCCCTCCATATGAATTCCAAAAATACCTAAAACAATTAGAGATTAATTATCCTCGCCCCTTCTCTGAAGGGAGAGGTAGCAGTTGGGAATTCATGGGGAAGGCATGGGGAAACATTCTGATATTCTGTTCATATTCTATAATCTGAATAATTAAGTATTTTGGAAGGGGTTACATAGGTGCATAGCATTATGCAAATCTTCATCTAGGTATAGTCTCAAGATTTGGGCATGTTAATATATGAATGTTACACTTCAGTTAAAACAGTTCAGTTTCTTTTAATTCCCCTCAAATAACAATATTAATGATAATAGTTAGCAATTACTGAAACTTTATTATGATAAGAGTTTTGCATTAATTTCATCACTTTCTCCCTAGAATGAAGCCTATTGCATAGAAATTTTTAATTCCCAATTCACAGATTATAAAAACTAAGGTTTAGAGAGGCTGACCAAGGTTCCACAGCAGGTTAAGTAACAAAGCCAGGACTGGAACCTAGTTTGCAGTGGAGCTGATCTGAAGGGAAGCAACTGGAAGCAAAGAAGATGCAACTGGTTGGTGTTACTCTACCTTCCTCCAGAAATGATGCAAATGTGTTTTCAGGAAGGCAGCATGTTTTATGTGTTCGTGTGTGTTTGTGTGTGTGTGTGTGTGTGTGTGTGCGCGCGCCTGCCTGTGTGTAAGCCTTCTATTGCCAACACTTTCTGCCTTGACTGTAGTCAAAAAAATGAAAACACGTGTTCAATTTGACAAAGTCTATTTTGTGATACATCTCCTTTTTCTTGGAGCTGAGGACACAGGTGAGCCATGTGACCAATACATTCCCAACAAGTTTTCCATGCAGAGATGAGTGATGGCCAGAAGCAGGAGACATACACACTGACCATGACCTTGACTGACTACCAGACCTCAATCTGAGCAGGATAAGTCTTGATCACCCAAGGGTTTGACAAATGTAGCTTTTTAACCACATCTTCTCCATAGGTTAGGTAAATAGGGATTATGTGGAGATGAATTATAGCAAGATGATTTTCAAATACTCAGACAAACATAAGTTTCGATAAATGTATGTTTCACTCCAAAAGTTAGTTATATATTGGATTCTTAGGACATGTTTAAAGTAAATTATTAAATTGCCTTTATTGGTTTTCATCCCCGTGGTAGTATTTCAACTCCCAGAAAGATATGAGAGTCCTTGGGGAAGTTTGTGATTTTTACACTAAACCAAGAGCACTTCTGGCACTTCATGAATAGGGATAGGGGATTTTGAATACACAAGTGAATGATCAGTCCCAGACACTAGAGTCATGTCAGCCCAAATATCTATCATGCCTCCTCAGAGGATCTCTGCAACGGAGGCAATGAGGTACTCTGTTCTAGTTGGAAATGCCTTACTCCTGCAGTTCGTGAAACCACTTAACAATCTCCTTATAACAGTGCAATTACATCCATCTATCTATACATGGATCATATATATATATATATTTCACTATATGCGTGTTTCCAATCTTCCTCCTACCCCAACTCAACTTTCCTGCATGCCTTGCCAAGTTTCCAATGTTTTCTCACATTCCTGAGTGTTCCTGCCTCAACAGATGTTCTTCTTTGTACTTTCTCAAAAGAGAATCGGGGGAGAGAAGCTAAAATGGTAATGACAAGAGGCATATTTGCAGAAGATAATTTTTCAAAAAGTTGGGAGCAGAACTGGAACAGCTGTGGAAGAAGGGTCAAAGTTAATCCCCTCTTCCAAAGAGCAAGCATATCAAGTTGTTGTCAGGAACCATGAGTATTAGCAGGTGCATGAAGAGAACTGATCCCAAGCTATGCATGTAGCCAATCCAACCAACTTTTTTCATACCTTTTGTTAGGGTAGAGTCCTTAACATGCTGATCAGAAAGGGTACCCATCCTATTCAGGGAGACATGGTACAAAGAAGCTTCTTGAAGCACATAGTCATCAATCAGGCTTATACATATTTGCAGGAGAACACAGGTGCTATCTTACATTTTTAGCTCTAGTTTATGAATGAGTAAAGCAACAAGTGATTTATGTGTCCTGTCAAATAAGAACCCCCCAAAAATGCATAATCTTCTGGTATCTCATATAATTCTAGGCATATATTTTATGTATGATACTGCTGATAGTCCCTCTTTTGATTTTTTTATCTCTTTGTAGCATTGGTTACCATAGAGACAAACATAACACTGCCCTGGGCAATGCTTATGGAAATGTATCAGTAAAAGTGAACATCAGTTTATTAGGTCATGACTTTTCCTGTTTACACAATTAACTCTCAGAAGGTAGCCTGTTTATGAAACATACATAAATAAGCCACATGGGTGAAGTCACTGTTCACGTGCTCAAGCATTCAGACTGCTAGACAATTAAAAGTAAATTATTCAATATTGACTCTTCTAACAATTCAGTATCTAGGTTGACGTATTTCTAGATCCCAATTACTCAGCAGCTAAATGTTTGAATTGTTTCATACTCAGCTTTCAATAACTGTGAAATATTTTCAGCCTTTCCTGTTTGAAACAGGCTATGAATTTTTGTTTGTGTTGCTATGGTGATCTATAGTGTCACCATTTTAATAACCACATCAAATGCAGGCATTAAGTAGCAATGTAATACCTCTACATAATTTAACACCAACTATAACAACCTGTGATATAATTGAAAATATTTCATAAGGAAATTTAAAGTAAATAGAAATAAATTACCCCAAGACTGAAACATAAATATTTGAGGAATGAGCATGAACACTGATGATAGAAAAATCCCTTTCTAATAATTGGTGCAAATCCATGGTTAGTTGTAACCAGACCAGTTTTTGTTTTCTATCTTGCAAATAGAGAAAATTAAACACATACAAATTATTAGGGCAGGAGGCATCAGGACCTTTTTCTACAGACTTCAGTGATGCATTTATAGTCATTAACTCTTGGATCATGGGTCATTAGTCTCTGGCAATACTGAAGACTGAAGTTGTATGGTAGATTCCTTAATGAGCTGATGAGAGGGAGACTCTTGTCATCCAAGGAGACATGGTACAAAGGAGATCTAGTGGCTTAAACTAGAAATGAGGTCGTTTCATATTTCCTTCACCATGTATGTTTTCCTCCTGCTTGATGAAGAGACTTGCCTGTCTCTTCACAGCCAATTCCCAAGTGAAGATGAGTTGGCAACTGGTCAGATGTGGGGCCCTGAAACATGGACCACAGAGTGAGTGAGCCAAGGTAGGAGATACAGAAGGTGAAGCAAGATGCTGAGAAGGAAAAGAATAAAATTATCTCCTGAAAAACAAACATACAAATCCCTTTCTCATTCCCAAGGGAACCATTAATTTGATTCAAGAGTCCTCTTTTCCTTGTACTTCAGAAAAGCTGACCTAATTGCCAGCTCCAAGATGCATAAACCCAGCATCCTGTTGATGACAATGTTTGGTCCAAGGGTAAACACATGTCCTGAGTTGCCTCAATCAGACTAAAGGAAGGGACCTCATAGTTTTTGATTAGGGAAATGATTATTTTCTCTCTCCTTTTGACTCTCTGTGATCAAGTGAGCACATAGGTCAAATGAAAATTCTAGTGCAGGGCTCCCCAATCCCGGTCTATAGCCTATCAGGAACTGGGCCACACACAGCAAGAGGTAAGCAGCAAGTGAGCCAGTTAAGCTTCATCTGTATTTACAGCCACTCCCTATCATTTGCATTACCTTCTGAGCTTCACCTCCTGTCAGAGCAGTAGCAGCATGAACCCAAATGTTAACTGCATATGCGAGGGATCTAGGTTGCACGCTCCTTATGAGAATTTAATGCATGATGATCTGTCATGGTACCCCATCCCTCCCAAATGGGACTATCTAGGTGCAGGAAAACAAGCTCAGGGCTCCTACTGATTCTATATTATAGTGAGTGGTATACTTATTTCATTATATGTTACAACATAATAATAATAGAAATAAAAGTATGCAATAAATATAATTTACTTGAATCATCCTGAACCCATCCCCCCAACTTGCCCGAGTCTGTGGAAAAATTATCTTCCATGAAACCAGTCCCTGGTGCCAAAAAGGTTGGGGACTGCTGTTCTAGTGGACACCTGAACAGAGAGAGAAAAAGAGCCCTATGTATTAAGGATTTAGTTGAACAGCTGAAGTGACTGAAGTTGGAGGATTTCCTTCTTTGGGCTTTGCAGTGTGAGCTACTGATTTTCGTGTTATTTTAAATAGGTGCGAGGCAGCCTTCTCAAGATCTGTAGCTGGAAGCAGCATCTTGTCTGCTACAAGGCTACAGCAGTCGAGTAAAATATCCATGTTCCCTTGATTCAAGGAGCTTTCAGCTCTAGGGAAAACATGACATCTTCATGGTCTGGCCTTGAGCCTGAGGAGCACTGAGAAGTCACTCTAGGGAAGATGCTGTTCTAGAAGGGAAGCAGGACCCTAAAACACTTCAGTGCACTCCATAAAACGGTTGGGGCAAGTCAGATGTGTGGTGCTGACTTGGAGGCCCTCTCTGGAGTGCGGAGTTGACTTGGAGGCCCTCTCTGGAGTGCGGAGTTGACTTGGAGGCCCTCTCTGGAGGACAGCAAATGTGTTTCCTACATTATGACCCCTAAAAGAAAGACACATAGTGGCGATGTCAGTCAGTGTCCTTTTTGTGGTTTCCAGTAAACAGTTGGAATAATTTGTGAAATCTTAAGGCTAGTATTAATAAAGAACATTATTGCCACCCACAGGCCTGAAAGATAAACAAGACAAAGTGCTTCCTACAACCTGGAGACCGAGAAGGCTGCCAGGCAGGAGCTGTGATTGCAGCTGAAAGATGCAGCCAGTCTTTAGCAACTCCACATGGAGGAAGCCAGGAAAATAAATACTCAAATCAATCACAATTTCTTTTTCTGCTATTTCTTGTCCATGCTCTGAATTTTTCAAAATCGACTAGAAGCTAGAGAGCAAGGGAGACCTTTGGTGAATCTACTCTGAATATGGGGCACAGAGCAACGGGGAGAGAGGTGATCAGGAGACACCCAGTTTAGGTGCCTGCCTCTTCCTCATTAACAACTTCTGTTTCACTCAGCGTTCCTTTGTGCCCAGCTGAAAAACTGCATTCTCCATTCTCTTACATTTGCTGTGACTATGATGTGGAACTGGAACTAACAAAAAGGAAGAACAACAGAGGAGGTGCAAGAAGCAAGAGAGGGAAAGCACCGTGGTGGAACAGTGGCTGATAGTTTTCTGGTAGAATGCTATAAAAACATTTAATAATGAGCATGTTCCATATCCAGTGATTTTACTTATTTTTAAATTTTGATAGTTAAGTATTTAAGTGTTCCTTTTGTGCCAGGGAATGTATTATGGACCAAAGAGTAATGAAATAAAGATGCTATTTCACTTCCTGCACTCATGGAATATGTTAATGTGGAGAAAGGGAAGACAAACGATATCCATATATCTATATTTATATATCCTTCTGATAAAGATGATGCCAGTAAAGCAAAGCAGAATGATGCCAGTAAAGCAAAGTAAAGCAAAGCAGAATGAAATGCATGAAAATTGCCAATCTGTAAGTGACAGATCTAAATAGTCAGAAAGAACCTCTTTTGAGGACAAATTGTTGGCAGGTAGCTGGAGAAGAGCAGAAATAACAGCTTTCCTGGGGCTATAGTTCCTTCTTGGAATGCTATCCACATATACAAACTTTTTTCCCCCTTCTTTATGTAGATCAAATACATATACAAAAAAAAATGCAATACATCTTCAGGCTTGAGGAATAAAAGTTCTCTTAGAGAAGTTTAGGTCCACATTCACAACATCTATAGAAATAAAATCCACATTGTTTAGTGCAAAGCGTTGGCTACTGGGAAAAGACTTGGCTGCCATATCAGGAGAGCCTGTGGAATTTATCAAAGAGCGTTGTTGCTTATCCTGTGGTTTCCTGTATTCACCAAAGCAATGTATCACCAGACGACAGAAGTAAAACTCAACTCTTCTTTTTTCTCTGTGGTTCACTTAATGGAGATAAAGCTTCCCAGTAGAGCAGCCAGTGAAGTGTACTCTTTCCTAATAACCTGATGAAAGACACGTGAAAAGATGGAACATAACTGGACCAATCCCTCATCCTGGAGCAAAGTCTAGCTGATTTCAGCAGGATTCACATATTATGGACAAGAAAAATAGGTACTTGAATTATAAGCAACGGAGATTCTGGTAGTGTTATCTAGCATTATTACAACAATGGCTGCCTTATAGAATACATCACCACTGCAAGCCAGTTTATTGCTACATTAATTCACAAAACAGGGGCAATATTAAATACAAGTAATATTAAATACACATATTATTAAATGCATACTTATTAGACATTTTTCAGGATTAATAAAGGTACAAAGGTGTGTTTATCATAGTGCCTGGCATAGCAAGTTTTCTAATTGTGATATTGTTGTTGTTAACATAACTTATTTAACCTGCACGCATTGTTAAGCATGTTTTTTTCCTGCTAAATGTAGGGTCTTGACAATTTTTTCATCAGAAGAGGTGAATTTTCAGAATATCAAAGTTGTTCAGGCCTTTGTAAATCAGTCTGCTTAAGGATTACTTACATATCATAGTCAATATTTGGGTATCTGAATCCAAATTGTGCTACTGATGTTTTATATACAGTTTAATACAAAACTTTAGACAAGTGAAATTTAACCAACTTTATATGAGAAAAGAACAATTCATAAATAAGGCAGCACTCCAAACCAGAAGACGTTTAGACAGCTCCGCTCAGCAGTCGTAAGCAGCAAATTTGTACAGGCTGAGCAAGTAAGCAAAGGAGAAAAGTTACCCGGTTGGCCTCACCTAAGCGGCTGCCTTATTTGAGCATCATGTAATGAGACATTTGCCTTATTCGGGCATAGTCTTGCTAGCTGGAAGCCTGTGATTTGCTGAAATCTGGCTATCTGCTACAAAAAATTTACTCCTGATTTAGGTTTGGGTTTATGTACTAAATCAGGCTGTGATTTATTATGCAGGAACTCAAAACACAGAAACAACCTCAGGTTGTCTTCCTGCTTACTTAACAGTGCTGACAGGTATGAAAGAAAATAGAATCTCAAGACCCCGAACTCACCACGCCAAAGGAAAGTGAAGCTGGGAAACTAAGTCATGCAATACTGCCTTCCTTTTGTTTCCAAACAGCTGTAATTTCACAATCCTGTGTCCTAGATTCATCCAGAAGCCAGGTTCCCATAAAAAAAGAAGGTCACATATCTCCCCAGATGGCCTCCCTCACACATTGCTCCCAAGGAAATTCCTTGCCAGTTGCTGAATCTTCCAGGATACACAGCTCCTCCAGAAGTTAGCCCTAAAACAGTTCTGCTGAATCTCACTCTGACAATGTCAGTTACCAGCTTATCTTCATAGGACAAGGAGAATATTAAAAATCCACCATGGGCCTATCCTAAGAAGAACTCATTATTGACTTTACTCCCTCTTTTCACATGTAAAATGCAGATTTACTAGGGTAAATGGAGCTTCACAAGAACGTAAGCATCTACCACTGCCTACCCTCACTTTTTTTCCTCTCCTACTTGCTGTTTCCCCTTTAAATACTGAGGTTCCCAAAACCCTCTTCGGAAAAAGCACAGGTCACAGATGCTCCTGTGATCCTGTATTTGTTCCTAGACATGACCTTGACCTTGGCTAAATAAGCCTCTATGGATTGAGGTCTGCCTCAGTCATGTTTTGAACACAGGGTTTGTCCAACACTAACTGAGAAGTCGGTGACTGAGGATACAGAAGACAGGACTAGCAATTCCCTTGAATAGGCAGGAGATGATAGCCTGCCCCATGCACAAATGACTGGTGAACAGGAGGGCTTACATAGGAACATGACCCTTTACCTATGGTAACGGGAGGAAAGCGGAGTTCACCACACAGAGCAGCAGGATTGACCTTGGCCACCTCTGCTGTCTCATAAAGTAAGCAAGGCCGTAGGGTAAAATTCACACAACTGAAGTCAGTGCATCCCCAGGTGTCTTCCTCCTCTAATGTGGGGTGTTGCTCCTGTTGGCTTTTCTCTGCGTGAGTCCTGATCTGGGTAACTTCAAGTCTTCTTGTTGTTTTTTTTTTCTATTTTTCCCCCTTGAGACAGGGTCTTCCTCTGTTGCCCAGGCTGGCATGCAGTGATGCAATCTTGGCTCACTGTAGTCTCCACTTCTTAGTCTCAATCAATCCTCCCACCTCAGCCTCCCCAGTAATTGGTACTACTGGCCTGCACCACCATGCCCAGCTATTTTTTGTGTACGTGTGTGTGTGTGTGTATATATATATATACACACACACACACACATATACTTTTTTTTTTGGTAGGGAGTCTTGCTATGCTGCCCACGTTGGTCTTGAATTCTTGAGCTCAAGCAATTCACCTGCCTCAGCCTCCCAAAGTGCTGGGATTACAGGCATGAGCCACCGTCCCAGCTACCCAAGTCATCTTGAAAGACCCCCTACTTGGGGGACTTGACTACCATGGTTTGGCCTTTGGCCTGAGGTTCAGGGAGCTCCTAGGGACACCTCAGAAGGAACAGATCCTGCCCTCTGGGACTCGTGGGCTCTGGAGCTCCCTCTGCTTCAGGCCCAGGTGCTGGGACAGGCGTGCTCCTAGGCAGGGAGAGGGGTAGCTGTGGTATCCGAAGCCCGTTTCTCCTAGCCACGCCTGGAGGCGTGGTTTCCGGGTCTGAATCAAGGTGCCCGCGGCCTCGTCTTCTTCCCGCCAACTCCCAGCTCTCAAGAAGGGGAGGCTTCCAGGGGCGCACCCAACTCCCACCAGGGGCCAGGTCTCCCTCGGGACGCCCTGTGACTCTAGGCGGCGGGTTTCTGGAATCCACGCTGGACATGGCCCGCAGCTAGACTCCCTCCCGGGCTGAATCCACGGTGTCGTGCTGCGGGTCTACACGGCCGCCAGCGTCCTCCCCGCCATGTCTCCACACTACGCCTGATTGGCAACCCGCGGGGCGACTACTTCGTCCGCATGTCTCCTGGAGGTACTGGGCACATCCTCTGGGTCCTGAGGCTGCGACCTGGGGCTCCAGGTCCTGGGGTGCTGGGGACCGCCCAGCAGCCCCGTCCTCTTCATCATCGTCCTGCGCTCGCCTGCAGCGCCGCCGACGGCTGCAGAGAGCAAGGCCGGCGACTATCCCGCGCGCAGGCGCACACGGCGGCCACCGCGGCTAGGAGGGCGGGGGCGGGGCCTCATGCCGCGGTAGTTCGGGCGAGGCTGGTGGGCTCCCTTGCGCAGGCGCAGACGGCGAGGCTCACGTTCTCGCGAAAGGGTGGTGGTGGCCCCGGGTGCGTGAGAGACGCCTGCGCACAGGCGCACACGGCGGGGGTAGGGTTGGGCGGGCAGTAGGGGCGACCTGGACGCAGGTCCGTGCTGCAGGTGAGTGGCCATAGGAGCATCTGGACCGTCCCTGAGGGGTTACAGCCGTCCCTGAGGGGTTACAGTTGATAATCTCATTATTCCTACAGTCTCTAAAAGTGTTTTTGTGTTTTTCTTTGTTTTGCTACAGATGTGGAAATGCGTCTTGTTCCAGTACATCACATTCCAGGGAACAAAGAATTCCTTTACAAAGCCGGGTGTCGTCATTTTCTTAGAAGAACCACTGCAACGGTAATCAAAGTTGACTCTGCTGGAAAGGCAGGGGAGACGGAAATGATAACATAAGCAGCCGGCTGTGTCATTTCTAACATTTGTATCTTTTTTTCCCAGTAATTCGTGCCCACGGCTGAGTTTAGAGTCACCTGCTTGTTTACCTACTCGCGCACACACACACATACATAAAATATAGTAAACCCTACTGATAAATCAGAATTCCCATCACAGATTGCCTTTCATTTCTAATTAATGGAGAATTCTAAAGAGGGAAAGCTGTGAGGAAGCATTCCCTAAATAGCAAGTGCATACGAAAGGTTTTTATTGCATGTAACTTATATGAAGGTGCCAACAGTAAGGCTTCATCAAGTTTTAGTTTATTTGTGGAAAACTGATTTCCAATTTAAGCCATTTATTAATTCCGTGTTTCAGAGAAACTTGACCGAGCACTTGCCATGCTTCCGGCACCGTTCAAGGCAACAGGGTTATGGTCTTGAATAAGAGAGACAGAGTTCTCATCTCTAGACAGACTGGCAGTAAGCCCGAAAATAGATCAATACACAATATAATTTCAGATAGTGACTTTTTGCTACAAAGCCAAAAGTAAATCAAGGTGAGCAGATAGCGTATTTTTAGAGGAGGTGCTACTTGAGATAGAGACGTGAGGCTTACGTCTTACTCATGCAACCTGCCTTTCGAATGGAGGTGGAGTGCTGTACTTTGCATTGTTCTCATCCCAGGACTGTCAGACATTACAGAACAAAGGAGAGAATTGGCAATACTTGCACTGTCTCTTAAAGCTTCAGTCCAGAAATGATATTCACCACCGTTGCACATATTTCACTGGTCAAAACAAGTTGCAAAGCTAAACTGACCTTCAAACGAGGGAGAGCATGTAGAATCCCACCATGTGCCCCAAATAAGAGAAAGCTAGAATATGTATGAGCAGTCCTAATGATTATAACACATGAAAACATCTCCCCAAAATCACTGCCTGGAGAGGACAGTATACTGTTCTCATTTCCCTTAAATTGAAAGGCAAACTGGTTATAAATACAGAATATTTCAGGATGGTGCAGCCACAGTGAAAAATGTAACTCGAAGGAGAGGGGTTGGGGTAGTGGTAGTGGTGGTGGTTCTGCACATTGAGTATTTATTTTCAGACTGCCACGACCTTTCTACGCCATGCTACTATAATTTGCATGTATAGTTATTCATGATCCTGTATGCTATGGAGGGCAACAAGATAGCATCCTAAGCAGTGGTTTACAGAGCAAGCAACTGTGAATTCCAGATGCAAAGTTTGGCATGAAGCTGGGGTTGGGAAATATAATCAAAGCTCTCACAGTGATAAATGAGGTACATAATTTTATGTCTGTCACTGGGTAGCTTTGAAATATTAACCGTCAAAAACCTCTCTGAACTGTAAAGTTTTGCAAGCAGATATCTCTTCTGCGTAATGAAGGTGGAAAGAAAACAGTTACATCTGGAACAAAAGCATTGCTCATGAAGTGGAAGTGTAATTTTGTCTTGTGACAGTAATGCAATATTGTCAAAAACTCAGATCTACATAAGGAAAAAAAGATCATCAGAAAAAGATAAAACTATTGTTGTTTCTTGTAATTGGACTAAAAGGTAACTGTTAAAGTAATGATATTAACAATACATTGGGTGATTATAGTTTTTAGATAAGTAAAGTCAGTAACGGCAATGTCATAAGGGATGGGAAGGAAGAATCAGTCATATTATATTGGAAGATTTCTGTACTACATGTGAAATAGCATAATGATATTTGAAGGTGGACTTCGATTATTTATGAATGTATATTGCAAACTCTAGGGCAAGCACACACAAAAATTAAAAAGAACTGTAATTCACATATAAGACCAAATAAAATATGGAATCAAATAAAATGCCCAATTAACACCAGAAAAGGGGAGGGGAGGGGCCAAGATGGCCGACTGGAAGCAGATGCATTCGGAGGCTCCAAAAAAAAACCACAAAAAACCATAATAAGTGTGTGAATCCATCACTGGCAACCAAGGTATCCAGATTCTCTTATCAAAATTGACTAGAAGGGTGGCGTGACTCACGGAGAGAAGGAAGACCAGTGTGGCATGGCAGCCCACCTGAGAGCCACCGCGACCCCCTACCCCCAGCCAAGGGAGGCAGTGAGTGAGCATGCCACCCAGCCTAGGAAACTGTGCTTTTCCCACGTAAGTGTGCAACCCACAGATTGGAAGATCCCACTCGCGAACCCACCCCACCAGGGCCTAGCCTGCCAACCCTGGAACATGCAGATTCTTACAGCCTCTCAGCTGGAATCTGCTTAAGCCTGAGGAACTCAACTCCTAAGGGGAGGGGTGACCAACACCTGCTTCAGCTGCCTGCTCCCTAAGCCTTTTAGCTCCTTGGGGGAGGGGCAGCAGCCAGCACTGGGACTTGCAACTGCCTAACAAGCTAAGCTCCATGGGTAGGGAAAGGGCAGACCCATTTCCATAGCTCCAGGCTGCGTTTTTCTCCTGCTGGAGCCAAGGAGGCTGGACAGCTTGGTCCCAAGACTTATCCCCACAGCTCAATGCACCAGCTGTGCCAGTCTGTGGCCAGATTGGCTCTTCAGGTCTAACCCTGACCCATCCTTCTTCAGTGGGTGGGGCTTCCCTGCAGGACCTCCAATAACTCCAGCCAGAGGATCTCCCTGGGCCTGAGCCCCTAGGGGGAGGGGTGGCCACAGTCTCTGCAGATCACAGACTTAGCCTCTCCTCCTGGTAGTTCTGAGGAATCTGGTCAGCCCAGACAAGTGGGCTCTTCCAGCGAAACACACCCTCTCCACCAAGGGACAAAGGGCTTCGTTAAATGGGTCCTGCTCCCTGTGCCACCCAACTGGGTGAGACCCTCCAACAGGGGTTGTTAGACACCCTATACAGGAGCAATCCTACAGGCATCAGGTTGGTGCCCCTTAAGGTCAGAGGTCCCAGAAGAAGGAACAGGAACACATTTTGGCTGCTCTCCAGCCTCCTTGAGTGGCATCTCCAGGCACAGGACTGAATCAGATGAATAAGACCTGAAGTGAACCCCCAGCAAATTGCAGCCGCCCTACAGGAGAGGGACCTGACTATTGAAAGAAAAACAAACAAGTAGAAAGTGACAACAACAGCATCAACAACAACAAAAACAACAAAAAGGCCCCCACAAAACCCCATCCAAGGGTCAGCAGCCTCAAAAACCAAAACTAGACAAACTCATGAAGATGAGAAAGAATCAATGAAAAAATGCTGAAAACCCAAAAGGCCAGAGTGTCTCCTCTTCTCCAAATGAACCCAGCATCTCTCCATCAAGGACACAGAACTGGACGGATGATCAGATGGATGAATTGACAGAAGTAGGATTCAGAAGATGGGTAATAAAAAACTATGATGAGCTTTCCTTTTATGAGCTAAAGGAGCATGTTCTAACCCAAAGCAAAGAAGCTAAGGACCTTGATAAAATGTTAGAAGAATTGCTAATGAAAATAACAAGTTTAGAAAGGAATGTAAATGACCTGATGAAGCTGAAAAACACAGCACGAGAACTTTGGGAAGCATACACAAGTATCAACAGCTGAAATGGCCAAGTGGAAAAAAGAATATCAGAGTTTGAAGACCACCTTACTGACATAAGACATGCAGACAAGAATAGAGAAAAAAAGAATGAAAAGGAATGAACAAAGTGTCCAGGAAATATGGGACTTCATAACAAGACTGAACCTACAGTTCAGTTGATTGGAGTACCTGAAGGAGACAGGGAGAATGGAAACAATCTGGAAAACACACTTCAGGATATTATCCAGGAGAATTTCCCCAAACTAGCAAGACAGGTCAACATGCAAATTCAGGAAATAAGAGAGCACCATTAAGACACTCCATGAGAAGCTCAACTCCAGGACACATAATCACCAGATTTTTCAAGGTCAAAATGAAGGAAAAATTGTTAAAGGCAGCCAGAGAGAAAGGCCAGGTCACCCACAAAAGGAAGCCTATCAGACTATCAATGGACTTCTCTGCAGAAACTCTACAAGTCAGAAGAGATTGGGGGCCAATATTCTACGTTCTTAAAGAAAAGAGTTTTCAACCCAGAATTTCATATCCAGACAAACTCAGCTTCCTAAATGAAAGAGAAATAAAGTCATTTCCAGACAAGAAAATCCTGAAGCATTTTGTTACCATCAGAACTCCTGAAAGAAACACTAAAGATGGAAAGGAAAAATCGATACCAACCACTGCAAAAACACACAAAAATATAAAGACCGATGACACTGAAGAAACTACATCAACTAGTGTGCAAAATAACCAGCTAGCATCATGATGACAGGATCAAATTCACACATAACAATACTAATCTTAAATGTAAATAGGCTAAATGCCCCAATTAAAAGACAGACTGGCAAATTGGATAAGGAGTCAAGACCCATTGGTGTCCTGCATTCAGGAGACCCATCTTACATGCAAAGACACACAAAGGTTCAAAATAAAGGGATGGAAGGAAAATTTGACAAGCAAACGGAAACCAAGAAAAGCAGGGGTTGTGATCCTAGTCTCTGACAAAACAGACTTTAAACCAATAAAGATCAAAAAAGACAAAGAAGGGCATTATATAATAGTAAAGGGAACAATTCAATAAGAAGAGCTAACTATTCTGAATATATATGCACCCAATTCCAGAGCACTGAGATTCATAAAACAAATTCTTAGAGACCTACAAAGAGACTTAGACTCCCACACAATAACAGTGGGAGACTGTAACACCCCACTGCCAGTATTAGACAGATAAATGAGGCAGAAAAGTAACAAGGATATTCAGGACTTGAACTCAGCTCTGGATCAAGTGGACCTAGTAGATGTCTACAGAACTCTCTACCCTAAATCAACAGAATATACATTCTTCTCAGTGCCACATGGCACTTACTCTAAAATTGATCACAGAATTCGAAGTAAAACACTCCTCAACAAATGCAAAAGATCTGAAATCATAACAAACAGTCTCTCAGATCACAGTACAATCAAATTAGAATTCAAGATTAAGAAACACTCAAAATCCACAATTTCATGGAAATTGAACAGCCTGCTCCTGAATGACTCCTGGGTAAACAATGAAATGAAGGCAAAAATCAACAAGTTGTTTGCAACCAATGAGAACAAAGAGACAATGTACCAGAATCTCTGGGACACAGCTAAAGCAATGTTAAGAGGGAAATGTATAGCACTAAATGCCCACTTAAGAAAGCTAGAAACTTCTCAAATTGACACCCTAACACCACAATTAAAAGAGCTAGATAGGCAAGAACAAACTAATCCAAAAGCTAGCAGAAGACAAGAAATAACTAAGGTCAGAGAAGAATTGAAGAAAATAGAGACATGAAAAACCCTCCAAAAATTAACGAATCCAGGATCTGGGTTTTTGGAAAAGTTACATAATAGATAGACCACTAGCTAGATTAATAAATAAGAAGAGAGAGAAGAATCAAATAGACACAATAAAAAATGATAAAGGGGATATCACCACTGACCTCACAGAAATACAAACTACTATCAGAGAATAATATAAACACCTCTATACAAATAAACTAGAAAATCTAGAAGCAATGGATAAATTCCTGGACACAAACATCCTACCGAGACTAAACCAGGAAGAAACTGAATCCCTGAATAGGCCAATAACAAGGTCTGAGATTGAGGCAGTAATTAATAGCCTACCAACCAGAAAAATTTCAGGACCAGACGGATTCACAGCTGAATTCTTCCAGAAATACAAAAAGGAGCTGGTACCATTTCTTCTGAAACTATTCCAAACAGTTGAAAAGGAGGGACTTCTCCCAACTCATTTTATGAAGCAAGGATCGTCCTGATACCAAAACCTGGCAGAGACACGACAACAACAACAAAAAAACTTCAGGCCAATATCCCTGATGAACATCCATGTGAAAGTCCTCAATAAAATACTGGCAAACCAAATCCAGCAGCACATCAAAAAACTTATCCACCATGATCAAGTCAGCTTCATCCCTGGGATACAAGGTTGGTTCAACATAAATCAATAAATGTCACATAAATCAATAAATGTAATCCATCATATAAACAGAACCAATGACAAAAATCACAAGATTATCCCAGTAGATGCAGAAAAGGCCTTTGATAAAATTCAACATCCCTTCATGCTTAATACTTTCAATAAACTGGGTATTGATGGAACATATCTCCAAATAATAAGATCTATTTATGACAAACCCACAGCAAATATCAAATTGAATGGGCAAAAGCTGGAAGCATTCTTTTTGAAAACCAGCATAAGACAAGGATGCCCTCTCTTACCACTCCTATTCAACATAGTATTGGAAGTTATGGCCAGGGCAATCAGGTAAGAGACAGAAATAAAGGGTATTCAAACAGAAAGAGAGGAAGTCTAGTTGTCTTTTTTGCAGATGACATGATTTTATATTTTAAAAAAATCATCATCCCAGCCCAAAAACTTCTTGAACTGATAAGCAACTTCAGCAAAGTCTCAGGATATAAAATCAATGTGCAAAAATCACAAGCATTCCTTTACACCAATAATAGGCAAGCAGAGAGCCAAATCATGAATGAACTGTCATTCACAATTGCCGAAAAGAGTGTAAAACACCTAGCAATACAACTAACAGGGGATGTGAAAGACCTCTTCAAAGAGAACTACAAACCACTGCTCAAAGAAATAAGAGAAGACACAAACAAATGGAAAAACATTCCATCCTCAAGGATGGGAAGAATCAATATTGTGAAAATGGCCATATTGGCTAAAATAATTTATAGATTCAAAATTATTCTCATCAAACTACCATTGACATTCTTCAGAGAATTAGAAAACAACTATTTTAAATTTAACATGGAATCAAAGAAGACCTCGTACAGCCAAGATAATATGAAGCAAAAAGAACAAAGTTGGAGGCATCATGCTACTTGACTTCAAACTATACTACAAGGCTACAGTAAGCAAAACAACATGGTACTGGTACCAAAACAGACACATAGACCAATGGAGCACAACAGAGACCTCAGAAATAACACCACACATCTACAACCATCTTATCTTCAACAAACCTGACAAAAACAAGCAATGAGGGAAAGGATCTCCTATTCAGTAAATGGTGCTGGGAAAACGGGATAGCCATATGCAGAAAACAGAAACTGGAACCCTTCCTTACACCTTATACAAAAATTTACTCAAGATGGATTAGAGACTTAGATGTTAAACCCCAAACCATAAAAACCTTAGAAGAAAACCTAGGCAATACCATTCAGGACATAGGCATGGGCAAAGGCATCATGACAAAAATGCCAGAAGCATTTGCAACAAAAGTCAAAATTGACAAATGGAATCTAATTAAACTAAAGAGCTTCTTCACAGCAAAAGAAATTATCATCAGAGTGAGCAAGCAACTTAAAGATTGGGAGAAAATTTTTGCAATCTAACCATCTGACCAAAATCTAGTAGCCAGAATTTACAAGGAACTTAAACATATTTACAGGGAAAAAAAAAAAAAAAAAAAGCCCCATCAAAAAGTGGGCAAAGGATATGAACAGACACTTCTCAAAAGAAGACATTATAGACATTACGCAGCCAAAAAAACATATAAAAAAAAAGCTCAACAGCACTGATTTTCAGAGAAATTCAAATCAAAACCACAATGAGATACCATCTCACGCCAATCAGAATGGCGATTATTAAAAAGTCAGGAAACAATAGATGCTGGAGAGGATGTGGAGAAATAGGAACGCTTTTACACTGTTGGTGGGAATGTAAATTAGTTCAACCATTGTGGAAGACAGTACGGTGATTCCTCAAGGATCTAGAAGCAGAAATATCATTCGACCCAGCAATCCCATTACGGGGTATATACCCAATGGAATATACATCATTCTGCTATAAAGACACATGCACATTTACTGCAGCACTATTTACAACAGCAAAGACATGGAACCAACCCAAATGCCCATCAATGATAGACTGGATAAAGAAAATGTGGTAAATATACACCATGAAATAATATACAGTCATAAAAAGGAATGAGATCGTGTCCTTTGCAGGGACATGGATGAAGCTGGAAGCCATTATCCTCAGCAAACTAACACAGGAACAGAAAACCAAACACCGCATGTTCTTATTCATAAGTGAAAGTTGAACATTGAGAACACATGGACACAGAGAGGGGAGTAACACACACCAGGGCCTGTGAGGGGAGGGAACCTAGAGGACAGGTCAATAGGTGCAGCAAACCACCATGGCTTACGTATACCTATGTAAGAAACCTGCACGATCTGCACATGTATCCCATTTTTTTTAGAAGAAACAAAGAAAAAGAGCATTAATAAGCATATAGAATTAAAAAATAAAAATAATACCAGAAAAGGCAGAAGAAAATGGAAAAGAAAAAAGGAACAAAGGAATAGTAAACAGTTACAAACATGAAATATATATATGAGTGTGAATGGTCAAAATATACTAATTAAAAACAGAGACTGTTATAAACAGTCTACAAACAAACAATATTTGGCTATATATTATCTATAAGAAATCTACTTTAAATATAGAGAATCAGAAAAGTAAAGAGATGGAGAAAGGCATACCGTGATAACAATAATCAAAAGAAAGCTGCAGTATCTATATTAATTTCAGGAAAAGCAGACTTCCAGGAGAAGCAGACTTCGGAGCAAGAAATATTATCATTGCTAAAGAGCAACATTACATACTGGTAAAAGCATGAGGAGTGAATGTATGCAAATCAGAAAATATTAGGAGTGCAGGCAATCACAGGATGAAATGCAGAACGTGCCAAAAAATTGAACCATATTACAAATATATGAAACAGCCTCTCTGAAGCTTCAGGGATGGGGGTTACTGACCTAAATTACTTTGGAAGTTAGTGGAGTCTGTAAAACTCAACAAAAGGTACTGCACAGAAACATTGTACTTTATTTGATAGAACTGTTTTTCACATGGGTTTGTGTTAACAATTGTAAAACCACTCTAATATGTATTCTGGAAAGAAATATGTAAATGGACTGCATACAGTGGGGTTCAGGTTTTTCACATTAAGAACTTACAGCTGAACAGGGAAGGAGGCTGTAATGATCTATATGATAATAGTTTAGAGCTGAGAGCATCAGTATGAAATAATATTTACTTTAACATAGATATATCTGTGTAAGGTAGCATATGGATATATTTATAGATGCATGCATGTGGGTTAGTATATGCATATATATTTCCTTGCTCTGTCAGCTCAGAGGAAATAGAAACAACACCCCAACATGAATGAGCACACTACAGCCCCAGTGTTGGTTTCTAACATCATATAAATAATGGAAACTAGTATCTTTGGAGAAATGTCTGACTTTATGACCAGGGTAGGAAATACGTATGATGATCCTGGAGCATCTCATAGTACAAGTAAGTAATGAAGAGCTTTAAAAAAATAATTGTGATGTCAACATGATGCAGAGCCAGCTGAGGGCTCCAAAGGGCCAAGCCTGGGACAATATGAGCAAAGAAATAAATAAAATAGTATTATAACCCAAATATGAAATTAACATCCAGGAGCAAACACTGGTAGAAATGACAATACATAACTGGGAAAGAATGGACAAATCTGTGCAGAGGCATTCCATGTCATTTATATAGATAGCCAGTCTTCAAGAAGTGAGCATAACTTACTGCTCCTTAAGCTTTGGGCTGTGTGTACTAACCTCCTTCCAAAGAGGAAAAGTATGGAAATCAGAAGGAAAGTAATTGTACAGTGGAGAATCACAACGAGCACTACTTTAACCAAAGGATCAAGTTTAATAACATCAGTAGTAATAAGTCACATTGATGATATATATCCTTGATATGATATGACAAGAATGGCACTTTACTGTGTGGTCTTTCTCCTCCAAACACGTAATTGCTGTCTAATCACAAGAAAAACATCAAAGTATTTCAATGGAGGGACATTCCACAGACTACCCGACCATTTAAGGAATACCAGAATTTATTTTTTGTTGGTTAACTTTTAAGTTCAGGGGTACATTGTGCAGGTTTGTTACATAGGTAAACATGTGTCCTAGGAGTTTGTTCTACAGATTATTTTATCACCCAGGTATTAAGCCTAGTACCCATTAGTTATTTTTCCTTATCCTCCCCGTCCTCCCACCTTCCACCCTCTGATAGGCCCCAGTGTGTGTTGTTTCACTCTATATGTCCATGTGTTCTTATCATTTAGCTCCCACTTATAAGTGGGAGCATGCAGGATTTGGTGTTCTGTTCCTGTGTTATTCTGCTAAGGGTAATGGTCTCCAGCTCCATCCATGTCCCTGCAAAGGACATGATCTTGTTCTTGTTTATGGATGCATAGTATTCCACGGTGTATATGTACCACATTTTCTTTATCCAGCCTGTCATCGATGGGCATTTAGGTTGATTCCATGTCTTTGCTATTGTGAATAGTGCTGGATATGAACATAAAAATGCAGGTGTCTTTACAATATAATGATTTTGAACTAGAGAAAAGTATTTTAAAATTCATGATGAACTGTAAAAGAGCCCAAATAGCCAGTGCAATCCTAAGCAAAAAGAACAAAGTTGGAGGCATCATGCTAACCAACTTCAAACTATACTACAGGGCTACAGTAACCAAAACAGCATGATACTGGTATCAGAATTTCTTAAAAGTGTAGAGCTTATTAATTAAAAAAGAAAAGAGAAGTCTGAGAAATTGTTATAGGCAAGAGAAGGAGACATAACTAATGTGATATTCTGGATAGAATAATGGAACATGAAAAGGATATTAGGGAAAATCTGAGGAAATCTGAAAAGAGAATGGACTTTATTTAATGACAATGTACTTGTATTTTGTCATTCATTGTGGTAAGTATATCAGGATAATGGAAGATGTAGTAGAGTAAGAGTGTATGGGAAAACTGTACCATCCAAACAACTTTCTGTAAATCTGAAACAGTTTGAAATTAAAAGGTTTATATAAAGAACAATAAACTTTAAACTATCAAAAAAAGAAAAGAAAAATTAGAATCATAATTAGAAAATAGGTTCAGGAAATGAAAGCCACTTGCTGTGTCTGACTCTATTTTCTCACAAAGCTTTTTGTTTGTTCATTTGTTTTTCTTAACTTACCATGTTTAAAGTAATTACAGTGCTATAACGTGAAGGTCAGGAGTTTCTGTGCTGCAGCCTGAATGTGCTGTAGAAGCAAGAAAATTGCAAGGTATCAGACCCTTTTCAGGCAGAAATTTGTTTCTATCTAGGTGTTAAAATGAGTTTTGATAATAGTGGAAAGCTTGATGCTGTGTAACAAAGACCAGATGTGCCCTACATATACCCAGGTACTCCCCTACACTTCCCGGGGTCCTCTGATGGTAAGTTGGGGCCATCTGGCTATTCCTCACCTGTGGACTCAGCATGATTGATTTGCAGCAATCTTGGCTGAGGCAGGTAAGGACGGGCGCGCCTCCTGTGGATCACTATTTCACTCGCTGCAATGAAGCTGGACTTACAGGAGAAGTCAATTTCACTGCCTTAAGGCAATAAGGTCTCAGGCGTTCCCTGTTGTAGCAACTGGCACTAATTACTTTAATGAAGAATGCCTCATACTGACTTTTCCCAAGTCATTGAGCACATTCTATCCAATACAGGTATGAAAAGTGTGCAGGGAGCGGGAGCCAAAAATAGGATTTCTGAGCCAGAGCCTGTGACTGAGGTGAGAAAAGTAAAGGTCCCAGTCTTAAAATAGCCTGCACATTTCAGAATGACATTACTCCCAGCCCCAAGGAGGAACACAGCTCCCTTTGTGAGGAGTGATGAATTATGACCATGTGGAGATGCATATTTCATAAGTCCTTCTACGTTTATGAATGGTGGCTGAACTGTAAATATAGCTGGAGCCAGAGTCTGACATTTCACACATATTAAATTAAAAACAATGACTCCTTCTTTAGCCTTTTACTTCTAAGTAAAATAAAATATCATGTAATCCCAGCACTTTGGGAGGCCGAGGCCGGTCGCTCACCTGAGGTCAGGAGTTTGAGACCAGCCTGACCCACATGGTGAAACCCCGTCTCTAGTAAAAATACAAAATTAACTGGGCGTGGTGGTGCATGCCTATAATCCCAGCTGCTCAGGAAGCTGAGGCAGGAGAATAGCTTGAACCCGGGAGGTGGAGGCTGCAGTGAACCGAGATCATGCCAATGCACGGCAGCCTGGGCAACAAGAGCGAAACTCTGTCTCAAAAAAATATAATAAAATATCAGGGATTTCAGAACAGTTGTTTTCTTATTCTTTCAGGTAAGGCATATATTTAGTTGCTACTATGTGACAGGGACTGCGTAAAACACTGACAATTCAGGTTTAATAAGAGACATTCTTATTCCTCAAGGAGTTCATATTTTAAGAGACTGAGTAATACATAAGTAATTTAAATGTACGACGTCCAGTGCTACAATAGAGGTCTGCATAGGGTGCTAGGAAACAGAAGAAGCAGACTTAGCACAGCAAAGAGGTTCAGAAAAAGTTTTCAGAAGTGATAATGACACTGGCAAAAAGAATGGAAGAGGAATTCCAGGTTGAAGATGTGTGAGCAAGAACAAACATTTGAAAAATTTTACTACGTAGGGACATGATTATCACATAAGTCACTTATGTAAGTATTACTATATGTGATAGACTAACTTTTCTTCTATGTGTTAAGTGTTTAATTACATTTCGTTTGGTATCATGAGACTACAAAGTACAAGGGTAGGAACAGCATGAGATTATATTTAGTGGTACTGATCACAGGTAAAATTACACTTCAATGATGAGGAAATATATATGAAGTTAAACTTAGAAAACAATATGCATTTGATTAAAGGGCTTCTAAGAACACACTCTTGTGATATGTATATTGGGAAACAGGCTGTTACTTAAGTAGGATGTATTATACCTGGAATTCTAATCACATACCTCTTATCGAAGAGTGTACTTCCATTATTAGACTGGGATGTCATATATTTTAAAGCTCAGAAACATTTTAAGAAATACCATGGCTCATGTGGTTAAAAGCTAAACTTGTATTAAAATTACTTTTTAGATTAAAAAAAATAAGATGTAGAATTGGAACCTTTGATAAAACCTTTGACATATAAAGAATCTAAACAAATGAACAAGTAACAAGAATGGATAATGGACCAAAGAAGAAACATAAACAAGCACTACAGAAATGAAAGATGTTCAAGCTTACCAAATATCAAATATGTGTGAATTTTAATGACAAAATCACTATATGTTAGTTACATTAATACATATGTAGAAATACAATCATAGTCAAAAGTGTGAAATATATCAAGAGACCAACATACACAGATGCTGCTAGTGAGGCCCTGAGTTAGTTCAAATGTTTTCTAAGACATTTTTACAACACATATCAAAAACTTTGGAAAATAGATGACCTTTAACAGAAGTCTCAGTTATTGACATTGCCTCCAAGGAATTAATCACATACTGTTTTTAAGAACTTCAGTTCAAATATCTTCACATCTGCATTGTTTATAATAGTGTAAAACTGGGGATAACCTAAAGATCTAACAATAAATGGTATTTTAGTCACATGCTGCAAATTAGAAGCCCAAAAGATAATAATAGCCTGCAGACACTGTTTGTTTATACAATTCAGTGATTTAAATTAATTTTGACTGGTTGCAAATACTTATATTTGCAAATGCCCATCCCTCTACATTTTGTGTGTGTGGTAAGAGGCACCCAATTTTATTTAGTGAAGACTTCTCCCCTATTCTCAGTCCATGTGATTCAGATGGTCTCTGTGTCCAGACTCAGGGATGGATCATGGAACCCAGATATGACTAGTCAGATGGTTCCCACAGTTATGGATATTATCACTGGATGGGCTCAGATTGGTCTAAGCAGAGTAAATCTTAAGTATTTTTTTTTCTGGAGCCACAAGAAAGAGATGATATCTTTTCTGTAAAATGTTGTAAGTGGATGGTATGTCCTGAATCTATAAGGCCACATCACATGGACTCACCCAGCCTAGCAGAAGATGGAATGAAGAGAGGGAGGAAAACTGAGTCACAAAGCCACAGGTTCTAGGCAAGCCTGCGGTCAGCCAGTTCAGACCCTGGTCTTTTCAGTGATGTGAGTCAACAAGCAACAACCTCTAGTATCTGTTTTTCCTTTTTCAGTTAAAACATGTGGAATTGGAATTTATGTTACTTGTATCTGTAGAATGTTCGAAGTGAGAGAGAAAGAAAAAAACCAAACAAAATGAAACAGAAACGTCCACCAGGGAACAAAATCCTCCTTTCTCTCACCTTCATTACTTCTTTACAAAGCCACACTGAAGCCTGCCCTCCCTGGCAATTGGCACCAATGACTGTATTTTCAATTTCTTTTTAACTCTATTGACTTACCTGACAATACGAAGATGGAGAAGACTCTAAGGGGAAGTCATTGCTCTAGTATTGCGGAAAAAGATCAGTGCATTTGCAGTTTCTGAACCCTGAGAGATAATGATTCCAGCAGCCTGCAGAGATTTCTGAAATGCATAAATACAAACCGCAGCAAACCTTGGCCCACCCAGCAGGGAAGGGCCGAGGCTTCAGCGCAGAGTTAACTGGAAATGAGCAGAGAGAGAAAGATTCTAGTGTCATGTCTTTATTAAATAGAAGGGTGATTTAGCTGGGCGCGGTGACTCACGCCTGTAAGCCCAACAATTTGGGAGGCTGAAGTGGGCAGATCACTTGAGGTTAGGAGTTCTGGACCAGCCTGGCTGACATGGCAAAACCCCATCTGTACTAAAAATACAAAAATTATCTGGATGTGGTCCAGGCACCTGTAATCCCAGCTACTCTGGAGGCTGAGGCCAGGAATCGCTTAAACACAAGAGGCAGAGGTTGCAGTGAGATGAGATTGCACCACTGCACTCTGGCCTGGGTGACAGAGTGAGACTCCATTTCAAATAATAATAATAATAATAATAATAAGTGATTTAGTAACATTGTATTAACAGTTCACAAAAGGGCATTGGGAATACAGAGAAACTTTAATAATTGCCACAAAACACAGACAACTGGAGATAAAATGAGTGCATATGATGATCTATTGGGGATTTGCATTGTTTCTCTTCTCTCTCTCTCTCTCTCTCTCCCCCCCTCCCTCTCTCTCTCACTCTCTTTCTCTTCCTCCCTCTCTCTCTCACTTTCTCTCTCTTTCCCTTCCATTCAATAGAGACAACCATCTTAAGTAACACCGGGCTCTTACTGAGAAAAAAAAATCTGCTTGTTTTCTCTATCATAAAACATTAGTTAGTAAAGTCCAAGCAATTTTATCTGGTCCCCTTCAGATAGAAAAGAATATGCTACTTACCTGCCCATAACTTCATCCTCTCTCTATCCTCTGCCTCTCCAGCAGGGCAGCTCTGTTCTGAGACTTTGGTGGTCAACAGCAGCCCGACATCCTATGCTAGTTAGGTACAGCCCCAAGACTGGCCATCTTTGGTTGGCTATGGAAACACTGACTCCATGAGCCTAGAGACTGAACTTTTCCCCAGAAAATAATAAAAACTGTATTTGTCTTTACATATTTTATTTGTTCCTGTACGTTGATCATTGATCCACCTCTGAGCTGAGGAAAGGGAAGCTGCTTTTTTTTCTTTGAAACTATGTCTCACTCTGTCCCCAGGCTGGAGTGCAGTGGTGCAATCTCGGCTCACTGCAACCTCTGCCTCCCAGGTTCAAGTGATTCTCTTGCCTCAGCCTCCCGAGTAGCTGGAACTACAGGCATGCACCACTACGCCCTGCTAATTTTTGTATTTTTAGTAGAGACGGGGTTTCACCATGTTGGCCAGGATGGTCTTGATCTCCTGACCTTGCGATCCTCCCGCCTCGGCCTCCCAATGTGCTGGGATTACAGGCGTGAGCCACCGCGCCTGGCCAGGAAGCTGCCTTTAATCACCTGTATTCCTAAATGGCTGAGATTAGATGAGGACACCAATGTTGACTCATCCAGTTCTTTCACTCAACTTTGACTTCCGTGAGGGCAGCATGGAACACTTTAGACAGAAAAAGAGGTAGAAATGAATAGTAAACTTCACTTGTAGGAGAAACTTTTCTTATTTTTCTTCTATGACTCCACTGTTGTTTTTAAAATAAAAAAGATAGATTTCATTTGCATTAGAACAGATCCAGAGAATGCTTAGGCCTGCAGCCAGTGGCTCTTGGTGGGTCTGGTTCTCTGGATGAACACGTAGTAACGAATTTATTATTGCAGGAAATCCACTTCCCACCTTTGTTTCAGAAGCAGAAATATTCTTTATTGTACTGTGTTGGGGTGCTGCAGTGGCTGTTCATGCTAACTTGTGCTTACTCGCAAATAAGTTTGTGTATGTTTTAGGCATCACCAGGCATTTGAAGATTCAACCCTGTCACTGAAAGAGAGATTTTATTTTAACCCTATTGTGAGCCTTTCAGGCCTTAGGTGCACAGAGGATTTACCTGGAGAAAGTCATGGGGAAGGAGCTGGCCCCAGCTCTGAGGGCTCCTGTTCTTGTAGGTTCCTCACCAGCCTGCGGGGTTATAGCCTGAATCCTGCCTGGCGTCCTAGAGAGGCATAAACACCTATAATGCCTCTCTAGTGGGCTCTTCTTAGACTCGGGGAAGATCTCATTTTATGATGCTTGAGGAGTCTCAGTTTTCCCTTGCTCTGTAAGGCTTGGAAATGTTTCCTATTACATCACAAATCCCCACTCTTCCTTAGTGGACTTTGATTCCTGAAGTAGCTTGCATGTGCCTGAAACCGTGGAATGTCGTCTCATGCGACAATTAGACAGAAAGACTAGCATTTGCTTACTCTTTGTGCATGTAATTGTGCTGCCAACCTTTCCTTAGAGTTGTATCTTGTTAATATATTGTCGGTTGGATTTTGGCATCATTCTCAGGTTTTGGCGGAATTGAAATAGTCATTAGCTAGCTTTCCCCATTCAAATAAGACTGCAGAGAAAGGAAGGAAAAGATGTGAGTAAATCAAAGAGCTTTTCCTTTTCTCTGATTTTGTTGACTGCAATTCCCATCTCTTGGTTCAGCTGTCTTTCTCATTAGTGGATCCTGATGAAATTATGGAAGAAATTGAAGAGCTCTTGATACTCCTATATAGACCAATGAAAACAAGTCATTCGTAGGTGGTTTCTCAACACAGATTGCCGGATCCTTTAAAATCTGTGGTTCTCTTGCTCAGAGAGGAAACTGAGATCATCCTTCTCATTGTCATCAAGATACAGCAGGCAGAGGGTGCCGCCCACTCATCTGGGTGCTTTGACTGAAGTCCCAGAGGCCCTGCAGCCTCAGCATACTTGCAGACCTGCAAGGTTTCTCGGGGTTATTTCCTGGTAGAACATATTTCTCTTTCCAAGGCATTTCTTTGACTTATTCATAAATTTAACAGGTATCGACTGACTTGTGTCTGTGGCTTGGCCTTGTACAGGAGTTAGAGTCAAAAGTCAAGCTTGTGCTGCCCTCATGGAAGTCAAAGTCCAATGTAGGAGCTGGAAGAGTCAAGGGTGGTACCCTCATACTCTTTTTTTTGGATGGAGATGTTTTGCAAAAACAGCTCCTTTCAATAGGTGCCCTGCCCAGAGAGTACCTGCACCATCTCATGTCAGTCCTAGACAGGTAGCCTCTTTGTTACATCTTCTGTCTTCTCCCTCCATAACTCATCACCACTCTGGATGCAAGGGAGGTGAGACAAAGCAGGAGAAGAGAAGCCCCCTCCCTTCTCCCACAGCGTGTCCAGAGGGGTAAGAGAGATTCTGGGTATGCAGGTTGTTAATCCAGGATGGCTTATTTAAACAGTAAACAAGAACATACACAAAACAAACAAAATGAAAACTTTCATTGGACTTCTGTTGAAAATCCAGGAGACTATTATGTCTCAGGAGCCCACATTTCTATGGGGTGACCCCTGGCTGGAGCTGTCACCCTCTTAGACAGAGCAGTTACTCCTCCTGTCACTGCAGCCCACTCTGCTGCTCTGGGTTCTGTCATGAGCTGGATTGTGTGTGCTCATAATACATATGTTCAACTTCTTACCTTCGGGACATCAGAATGTAACTGTATGTGGAGATAGGGTCTTTAGAGCAGTCATAATTTAGTAAAAATGAGGTTGTTATGGCAGGTCCTAATCCAATCTGACTGATGTCTTTATAAGAAGCGGAGATTAGGACCAGACACGGTGGCTCACACCTGTAACCCCAGCAGTTTGGGAGGCTGAGGCCAGTGGATCGATCACCTGAGGTCAGGAGTTTGAGACCAGCCTGGCCAACATGGTGAAACCCCATCTCTACTAAAAATCAAAAACAAAAAAACAAAACTGGGTGTGATGGCAGGTGCCTGTAAACTCCAGAGGCTGAGGCAGGAGAATCACTTGAACCTCGGAGGCGGAGGTTGTAGTGAGCCGAGATTGCACCACTGCACTCCAGCCCAGACAACAGAGTGAGACTCCATCTCAAAAAAAAAAAGAAAAAGAAAGAAAGAAAGAAAAGAAAAACAAAAAAAGATGGAAAAGGAGATTAGGGCACAGACACCGAGTGGGCTATGTGAGGACACAGGGAGAAGACGGCCATCTACAAGCCAAGGAGAGAGGCCTCAGAAGAAAGCCACCCTGCAGACACCTTGATCTCAGATCTTCCAGCCTCCAGAACTATGAGGAAATGCATTTATGCTGTTTAAGCCACCAGTCTGTGGGGTTTTGTTACAGCAGTTTGAGCAAATTAATGTGAATTTCCATTGCCAAGCCTCTTCCTTTTGACCCATGTATCTGATCTTCCTGGTGATTGTGGGCCATTTGAATGTGTGCTCTTTGATTTGAACTCAGTTTTCATTGGTTTAATATACAAAGTTGTGCAATACGCAAGGGGCCTCCTAAAAAAGGTCCATATGCTAATCCCTGGAGCTGGTGAACATGTTACTTTGTAAAAAGGGACTTTGCAGATGTGATTCAGTGCCTTGAATTGGGAGATTACCCAAAATTATCTGTGTGAGTCCCGTGTAATCATGTTTTCTAATAAGGAGAAGGATTGAGGGTCAGAGTCAGAGGAGAGGTGACCACAACAGCAGAGGTTGGAGTGTCAGGATTGCTGGCAGAGGGACCTAAGGAAAGGACTGCAGGTGGCCTCTGGAAACTGGAAAAGACAGCTAGGAGTAGGCTGTCCCCTGGAGCCTCCGACAGGAACACAGAGCCAGGAGTAGATGTTCCTCTGGAGCCTGCAACAGGAACACGGCCCTGCTGATAGCTTCATTTCAGCCACACAGACCAATTTCTAGACTCAGACCTCTAAAAGTATAAGACAGCAAACTGATAATGTTTTAAGCCACCTTGCTTATTTATTTGTGCACATGGGCATCACTGACTCGTCCCACTTGGATGTACACTGCACAAGGCAGGAATCTTGCCTATCTTGATTCACGCTGTGTCTATGGCACCTAGAATGGTGCCTGGCACACACAATTACAAAAACAAAACAAAACAAACACAAAATGTTCAGTAAAGTCCTGCTAAGCAGATTACTCATCCATATTCCCCAGCCATGGTGTAGAGTTGACACCTCCATCAGGCCATTCTACTCACTGGGAAAACCCCATGACTTGCACCTTTGCCTGAGGTTGGATGCAGAACCCTGTGGGTAGGAAAATAGACTGATGCTGTTGAGTGAATAATAATTAACTGAGTTCCATGTTTATTCATTTACAACACAGTAGGCTCTAAGTTAAGCATCTCTGTTATTTTGTCTCATTTACTTCTCAGGACAGTCCTACAATATAGGGACTTTGATCATCTCCAGTGTGCCTAGGAGACAGGCTCACTAGTGAGGAGTGATGCAGCCCAGGAATCACAGTGGTGAGTAATATTCAAAGTGCAAGACGTTGCCTGCATGTGGTCTGTGTGCATCTCCATGACCATGTTGTATACGGCAGCTGCTGTGGGGTAGAAACCCCCTAGTGGTTTCAGAGTCCCAAGAGCTGAGTTTAATATTCTACATCACTGCTGTGATACAGAGTCTGATTCCATTTTTAATGGTTGGCCCCTGACCCCTTTCAAGCCTCACCCCTCACCTGCCCCGGTAAGAAAATCCAGCATCACCTCCCTCAGCACTGTAGGGAGTTGAGCCATGCACGCCAGGACCTGTGCACTGGAGCCCACCCGGCCCGCCTCCCATTAGCAATCAGAGGCAAGGCTGCCCTCCCTCTATCCCCCACCCTCTGCCCCACTCAAGCCATGGGCTCCATTGGTACCAGGAACAATCCTGCTGTCCCCCAAAAGTCCCATTTTGTGACTAATAAACCGTTACATACATTTTGGGTGCATTTTTGGATCAACAATCTCAACACTGGTCTCAGTATCCTAACCCATGTGGGGAGCAACTGGGGACAGGTAGGTCTGCACTCCACCAGAAAACCACAAATCAACTACTTAATATCTGAGTTACCTTGCAACGAGTGTCACTAACCCACACCTTACTTTCCTGGATTGTAAAATGGTGAGAATGAAATTCCCTACCATAGAAACTCCCAGGTAAAAACCCTCTTTGAAGCATTGCATATAGGGTATATAGGGTATGTATTAGTGATGCTAATAGTGATGGCAGAAAAGAAACTCATATTTAGAATTTTATTTTTTTACTCCATAAAGCCATGGGAAACAGATGAGAATGATTTGGGCTCTTGCCAAATGAGGTTGAAAAAGAACTAACTGTCCTGACATGTCATCATGGCTGTGGTTATTTAGGTCCAGTCCTCACTGAAGGACTGATGAGTTATGCTGAACCTCCTTGAGGGCAGAAAATCTACATAAATTACTTGGAATTATTCTGCATAAGAGACTTGTTTCTTCTCTTCTATTGATTGATTTAAGCATTTATGTCAAGATGTCTCATGAATATTTTCTTTGTACTTTGGGTTACCCAAAAATATTTTATTTATTTTGTTGCATGAATTTGTCTAGCATTGGCTACTGAGAGCTCTTTCAGTTTGTACCTTTGCATACCCCCAACAATGATTTTTTTTCTTTTGAGGACTTTCTTACTTTCTCACACAAGATGTTCCAGCCTCATTTTGTGTATTCTCTGTCTCAGTTCTAGAAGCAGTCATTTTCCCAGGAAACTGGGGTTCTTTTCATGGGAGAATGGTATTAGAAATCAACATCTGGATTCCAGGTGGGCTTGCTTCTAAATAGGTAGACCTTTTTCTGTACTGGAGTTACATCACACACGCATTGCATCAATTATGTGTGTGTGTGTTTGAGAAAGAGAAAGAGAGAGAGAGATCAGACAGTGCTGGGTATTGCTCTACTAAAGCAGCTCATGTGAGATGTACAGCAAATGCTTCCTCAACTTGTCAAGCCATTATCAAATAACTCTTACATATTAGTTTTCTATGCTGCCTAAAATCTTATCATAAATTTAGAGGCTTACAATTTATAAGCTCATGGTTCTGGGGGCCAGAAGTCCAGGCACACATGACCAGGTTCTCTGTTCAGTCTCACAAGGCTGACATCTTGATAGGTGTTGACGTGATGAGGCTCTTTTAATCTTTTTTTTTTTAATTTTAAGTTTTTTCCGTCATCCCTGTGTCTCTGGTAATGGTACAGGACTTACGTCTATATATTATGTGACAGCTTAGACAGTGCTGAGGATTCAGTCTTTGCCTTGATGAGAAAGCATCTACCTCCTGGGCTTTCTTGCAGTCATTTCTTGCCCATTTTTCTTATGAAAAATATTTGGCTGCTCTAGTCACTGCACTTGATGAGATTAAAGTCTGTAGCTGTCTCAGGTGCAACTAACTGAAAACACATCATGACATCTTTCTCCAAAGCCATTTTTAGAACAAATTATTGAAGCCTTGGCACCCTTCCGTGACATTCCCTTGGAAAGACAGCAGGACTCTGTTCCTGTCCTGGGACATACCAGGTGAAGGCTGAGGATTGTTGAGGGAAGATAGATGGCCGAAAGCGGGACCCTTCGCAGCAACACACACTCCCATATTTCCATGTCTTATTTCCCTTTTAACTGCCATTCCTTTGTGAAGCAATAAATACCCCCTGGTCTTATTGGAATGAGAGAAGGATAACCTTATGGGCTTTAGTGCCACAAAATGCATTAGCTGTCATGTCAAAATGAAATCACTTATAATGAGCAGAGAAAAACAAGGAAGTGAGTATTGGTATGATGTATAGACAAGGAAGACTTTTGTATCATACAAGCTAAAGAATAAACCATAAAAAATAACTTAGCTACAAAACAGTTTAAAATATCTGTTTATCACATTAGACCAAAATCAAAACTAAAATGTAAATGACATGTTGGGGAAACTATTTTCAAACTTTCTAACAAAGAATGAGTATGCTTAAGGCAGGGAATTTATAAATTAATCAAGGTAAAAGCAAATGCATCAAATAAATAGGTGAAGGACATTAACAGGCAAGTCAAAATGGAAAAAGTAAGACAGTCAACATTTGAGAAAAAATACTCAGCTGCATTAGTTCTATAATTAATATAAAATAGGAACGAGGAATAGTTACTGTTTTGTTGCTCAAACTGGAAAGTGGCTTTTAATACAACTCTCCTTTCTTCAGGTCATGTTGAATTGGTCACTTTATGAGTAGTACTGTATATGAATATCACTTTTCTTAAGGACACATTGGGAACTAGAATTGAAAGGCTTGTGAGTGAATATGCCATCTGACTCAGCAACTTCAGTGTTGGACACTTACTTGAAGCAAATTATCAGAGCTCCACAACAAGGATAGAGGCTACCAGGGAGATAGTGAGTTCCCATTTCAGAAAATGTGCAAGCGTGAGGGACGATTGATGAGGCTATTGATAATACCGGGAGAGGGTTGGGTTAGATGAATCAATAGTAAGGTCATTCCAAGTTTCAAATGTTATGACTCAACCACTCTCTCATCAAAACAAAAGTGTTTGGAAGAACATAAAGATACGGAAAGCTTTACATTATTATTATAATCAAAATAGCAGCAACACACTTGTTATGTGCAAGATGTTGTTTGAAGCACTTCAAAGGTATTTGCTTATGTAAGTTGTACGGCACCATGAGAGGTGGGTATTAACATCCTTATTTTATAGATAAGCAAAGTAAGGTACAGAGAAATAAAGTCACATTCATCAGGCCACGTGGGAAATAAATAGAAAAGCCAAAGTGTCAGCCCAGACAGTTGCTCTGTGCCGCACACAATCTTAGGTCTTATGCCAGCCTGCCTCCTATTTGTTAGTTCTGCTGTAATTCAAGGTCTGAATAATTGTTTTTTCTTCAAAATAGGATCTGGAAAGTCACTAGGTCTGTACCACACTTTACAGTGTATAAAACACTTTCACCCAGAGTTATCTTATTTGATGCTTTCAATAAGACATTGGAGTTGTCCCAGGATAAGAACATCTCCATACTAGGGGAAAATGAAGTTCCAAGGAGTCGTGATTTGTCTTTCTTTAGTTCACAGTGAGGTAGACGAGATGCTCTCGTTAAAACCTTCTGTGTCACCCAATGGCGTACAGGGTGATTGATACATTTGCTTTATTCACTTTGAGGCTGGTGCTTCCAACAAGGGAACCGTAGGGCATTCAAAGCCTGGACTTGGACCTACATGAGCTATTTATCCATGGAGCTTTTAAAATTGCACCTGCAATACTTCTCAGCCACAAAGGTGACATAAATACTTGTGTTTGCTTCTCAGCCACACAAACCCTGCACTATCCTTCTCAATTTCCGGAAAGTAAGGTTCTGCACGCTTGCTTCAGTTGTCTGTTGTAATGTAACAAACCACCTCTAACCATAGTAATGTGAAAGAACAACCATTTTAGTTCCTCATGATTCTTTGGGTGAGAAATTGCTCGGGGAGAGGGGATATGGACCATCTTTGAGCCATAATAATGGGAGCTGTGGTTGTAATCATACAAAGGACTGGGATGACTCAGCTGGTTTCATGTCTGGGGTCTCAATTTGCCCTGTCCACTGGGTTCCTCGGTTGTCTACCATGTGGCCTCCCCACCAGGCTAGCTTAGGCTTCCTCCCTGCATGGCAGCCTCAGTGTGAGTTGACTTCTTACCTAGTGGCTGACTTCTCCTCTGGAAGAACCAGAAGCCGTAGGTATCAGAAAAGCTGGCTTGGAGCTGGTACAGTCTCCCTCCTATTGTATTCTACAGTCATGGCACGTTCCAGGCCAGCCAGACTCTAGGAAAGAGAAAGACACTGTGTGTTTATAAATGGAAGAAATGTCATGAATATCAAAGCCCTGAAAAATAGATTTTTCATTAAAACTTTCATATGTGCAAGTAACAGACATTTAAAAAATTGCAAAATGTAAACAGCTGAAACTATTTTTTTCTCTCTTATGCCATTCCTGTTTGTCCTTCTAAATAGCAACTATATCTACACGCCCACATATATTTAGATTTTTCCTCTTTCACACAAAGTGGAACCAATCGTATCTGTTCTTCCACACTTTCCTTTTCTTCTATTACCATAGTATTTCAGAATGCACACACATGTAACTATTCATACTGATACAGGTAATCCTTGACCAATGCAGGGGTCAGAAGCACCAACTCCCCACATGGCAGTAAATCTGCACGTAATTTTCAACTCTTTCAAAACCTAGCTACCAACAGCCTTCTGTTGACTGACAGCCTTACTGATAACATCAACAGTTGATTAACACATAAATAGACTGGTATATATGTATATTTTATGCATTCATGACATACCTAACTTTTTCTTATTTTGTTTTGCTATTGGTGACATGGTTTGTGAGGTTTCCAGATTGCTGAGAATCTCCAAATCATTTTGTAATATATTTATTTAAAAAAACCCACTTGTAAGTGGACCTGCACAGGGCATAGCCGTGTGTTGTCTTAAGGTCACTTTTGTCTATATAAATATAATTTTATAACATACAAATACACATACATATATAAATGTATGTACCCATAAATACACACATGCATAAATATATTTGCTTATGTAAACACATTGTTAGGACATACACAAAAAGGAAACAATTGTTTGGGCGAGGAACTAAGGGGCCAAATGTCAGGAGTGGTAGAACAACGTTCATTGTACATCCTTTTCGACATGTTAACTTTGAGCCTTGTGATATATTAATACATATATTTTCATATTTATCAGCATTTTAAGTATAAAATATAGCTCAGAAACATTTTCTGGTAAGCTTTGGGAAGTGGCTTTTTAACTGCTGAATAATATGTCATTTAATGGGCACACCGTTATTGACCAAACTCTGTCCTCACCTCCTTAACAGCAACATTAAAATTTTTTTATTACCGAATGTGTCTTATGGACCAACTCCTAAGTCACTAAATATAATTTAGAGGAAGAAATCTATTTGTATACATTATTGATATAAGTATGTACTTGTTTGTGTATGAATAATGTAGCTCCTGGCCAACAGTATCAAACATTTTTAACATCAAATCAATGTTTATGGACCTGTCAGGTGATACAGCGTAATGGCAATGACAGAAGAGCCAGATCATTTTTTAATATAATCCCAGGTCTCTTTGAAAATTGAAAACACTTTTTCAATTAAAGAGTTGTCAGCAGGTCTTGTGGCTTGGCTGGAATGAAAGTACTCAGTTGTAAATTTATTTTAAACTCCTGCCAAAAGCATATGAACTGAGATAATTAAATAGGCTAACAGGAAACTGTAATCCCAAACAAGGCAGTGGGATGCAGGCACAAGACCACCTGATGTGCCTAAGGCTCCCCTCTCTATTTAGGCACAGACAGGTGGAAGAGAATTAGAATTGAACGCCCAGAAAAGAACCCTTGGGAAGGGTTTTATCTTGTTTTGTTTCTTCTGTCATCCAATAAGTAGATATCTGCTGTTTATGGCTTCCTTTCCTTTCCTCTTCAGATCACACCACCATAATGTTCTACTAAGAATGTCTTTCCTCCTCTAAGCAGTGCCTGTAAATAGTGAGTGATTCTTTGTCACCTCCCTGCTTCGGGAGTGAGCTTGTGACAGACCTGGCCAGTCAGCAAATTCTCTCCTGCTGATAAGACCGATTAGGTCAGAGATAGGCACATGCCCTAAGTTTACCGAGTGAGGCTCAGCAGGAGCCTTCTATTGGGATTGTTGGGAAGAATGTGGCGCCTCTCTATTGGGGTGGTGGAGCTGTGTCAGTGTACATACGCAGCTCCTAAACATCACCGATGGAGAGGGTTTGCTTGAGAATGAAGCCCATACAAGGAAAGACACATTGAGAGAGGAGACAAGCTTGCTGATAGTCTAATCAAAGAACCAAGGGATGCGCTAACCGTAGTCTTCCCAGTGACAACAGATTCATTCTGATTAATTCATTAATCAACTGTGAGCTGATTAATAGTTGATAATTAGCACGTTTTGCTGAAGGCATTCGAGTGGTGTTCCTGCTATTTTTAACCAGAGTCCTGTTGGATACAGTATACACAACTGTGAGCCCTCATGTCCTCTGTCTACCTCTAGGTACAGAACAGAGGGAAAGGAGGCAATGGGGCTGAGCCCCATCCCTGCGTGTACTGTTTTTGCCTTACTGTAGATAGCACTGCCTCGTTCTGGTCTGTGGCTTTTGTCTCTGGAGACAGAATCCTTGGCCCCCAACAGTATCTATATCCTAATCCTTGGGACCTGTCTCCTGGCACAGGAGACTTTGCAGGTGTGCTGAAGGTAAGGATTTCGAGATGGGGAAATTATTATGGATTATCCAAGCAAGTGCTAAATATAATCAAAATAGGGAGACAGGAGGATGAGAAACAAGACACATATATGACAGTGGATGCAGAGGTGAAAGGAAGGGAGAGGGAGAAAGAAGAGAGGGAGACATTTGACTCTGTTGGCCTTGAAGATGGAGGAAGTTACTCTGAGCCAAGGAGTGAAGATAGCCTCTAGAAGCCGGAAGAGGCAAGAAAAGGATTTCTCTCCTGGAGCCCTGGCAGGGATGCTGCCCTGCTGACACCTTCATTTTGAGAATTATGACCTCCAGCATGATAGAGCAATAAATGTGTTTTAAGCCACTGTGGTTGTGGTCATTTGTATAGCAGTGATAAACTAATATCATCTCCTAATCATTCTTTCTGGGTCATCTGTGTCTCCCTTTAAATTACTCTCCTCTCTGCCACAAAATCCTTTCTAAGACAGAGCTCAGGTCATGTCACACCCAGCTCAATGTTCCCCCAATGCATATGGAATAAGATTGGCCTACTGGCCTGGCATTTCACGATCTTTACCATCAGTTCCAATTCAGCTTCCCCCTCTTGCCTTCCTTCAGTCTCTCCTGTATACTGTGTCTCTGAAAGCTGCAGCATCTCAGTATTTCCTGAGCAACCCTCGTCATTGTTTCCATGATTGTTTCCTCCAGTCTGTGCATCTATTCTCTCTCCTTGCATCTCTAAATCTGTGCTGTCTTTCAGGGCCTGACTTTCATGGCACTGCGTGCGTGAATCTTTTCCCAATATTCCTCTCTAGTGAAAAAAAATTTTTCAATAATTTTGTGTCTCTCTTGCCATTCTTTTTGACTTTTATCTTCTGTTGCTGTAATTTATATATGTCAGCTTTCTTTCCTGTTACATAGGAGCCGGGTCTTTTGTATTATTTCTTAGAATGCCTAGCAAATACTATGTGTTAAGTATGTGTTTCTGGAATCTGCTTGTTCATCAGAGTTTCGTAAGGCATTGAAATATAGGTCAGATGCCCCCATGAGCCAGGAAGGTGACACAGAACAATGAATGAAGTGAACTTGTGAGCTTGTGGGAGACAATACTGAGTGGTGACTACTGGTCAACTGGAAAGCCAGGGTCCCTTCCAAGAGGAGCAGGTGCTTCTGTGCTCTATTCGAGACAGACGACACTGTTGGTACCATTTTTAACGGTTCAGTGAAAGTCTAGCATCCAGAATTCTAGGCAAAACGTTCTTGTGGCTAGAGCAGCCTAGCCTGTGGAATGCTTTGAGTGACTTATTCCCCTGTGGAGATCCATGAATGCGTGGATTCATTAATGAATGGGAGCTTGGCTGGCCTTTTAAAACCACATCTCTCAGTTTGGACAGCACAGCTCTTCCAGGTGGCACCTTGAGATTTGTATTTGCGGGCAACTTGGGATGACTCATCTTGAAATGACCTCAGTTGTCATTTATCACAGCCAGAATTTTAAATAGATACCTAATTGCACTGATGGTGATTATGATTCCTGGATAAAATATTTGGATGTCCTTACAAGCAAAAAACAAAATAAAAAACAAACTTTTTTTTTTTTTTTTTTTTGCTGTTCTTTATTTGGGACACAATTTTGGAAAAACCATGGAAGGTTCCTGTAGATGAGAGGGGCAATGTGGGTGGGTGAATTTGTAGGCTCAAAACCCATTCTTCTGTCATCAGAATATTATCAGAACTTGACCATCATCCAAGTAGAGAAACTACCAGGAGAAGATCAGAGGGATCAGCTCACAATTATCCAGCACCTATAAAATTCAAGACACTCTGTTTTCATATATTTGCTCTTATTTAATGGGTGTGCAAAGGGGCCCATTATTTTCAGTTTGAAATTGTGCTCATGTAAACCTTCAGTTCTGATTTTAACAGTATGATCTTTGTAGAAGAAAGGAGTCTAATGACGTCGAGCCAAGCTATGGGTCAATTGTGTGTGTGTGTGTGTGTCCAGGCATTCATGCATTGGCAGAAAGAAAGAAGTAGAAAATAGAAGTCTACAATAATAAACATTGTTTTCTCCATTGGTGAAACTATATCCACTTTTAATCTCACTCTGTTTAACTAAACAATGTTAATATTTTAAAATTTTATTTGGGAGCAATTCTGTGAACCAAAATCTAGATAAAAATGCAGAATGTCCCAAATCAAAAGAACTAGAATGTTCTGTAGAAGTGGAAACTGGTTTGAGTTAGTGAGACTTCGCTTTTTTCTTTTAACTAAAATGGTTGGAAGGGAAAATGGTGCAATAGATGAAGGTGTAGTCTTCCAAATGAGACACTCCTGGTTTTGCTTTTGACCTTGAACAAGGAGTTGGTATATTTTAGCTTCCATTTCTTTATCTATAAAATGGGATAATAATACTAATATATAATGTATAGGGTGATTCTGAAGATTAAGTGACATAAAGTGTTTAAAGTAGGTGCTCAAAATGTAGGTATTAAGACATACTACAATATTACTATAATGCATTGTGGAACAAAGTGAAAACAAGACATATTTTGGAAAAACATTGCTTTGTTTCTTTCCATATGCAAAAATACCATAAATCACTCACTGATTTATTTTGGGTTAAAGTAACTTTGATTTGGACATGTGAATGATGTAATCTATGCAGAGAAATGGAGCAAAAGCTCAAGAAAGCATCTGGATTGTTTTTTCTTGGTTTCTTTTTATTTTCTTTGTTTCCTAATCTTTGCCTCACCTGTTCTTAGAGTGAGAGCTGAGTTGTCAAAAGAAAGACAACAAAATTTCTAGAAGTCTAAATGTCTCCAGGCATTGTTCTGTAATAACAGTCATTGCTAAAAGTGGAGGTCTCCTGCAGTAGCAGTGTGGGCGGGTGTCATCTGAGAAGCCTTGCTAGGATTTCACACACAAAGCCACCCTGCTGCCAGGCAAAACCCCAGGCTGAGAGCAAGAGCAGAAGCCAGGTCTCCGCAGTATTGTTTTGTTTTGGTTGTTGGTCTTTTAAATTTTTTTCTTTTTTACCTGTCTAATTGGGAAAATAGTTTGGATTAATAAAAATATTCAAAAAGAAATGATGTACAAAAATCCTAATTGTACACTTTTGCCCAGATTCACTTATTGTTAATATTTTGCTCAATTTGATTCCTACGTGTCCTTCCTCTCCTCTTCCTTCCCTCCCTTTCCCCCAGTTTCCCTGTGATGATATAGGTTCATTTGTTTTAGCCTGCTTGAAATGTTGTTTTTCCCTTCATCATTCCTATAGATTTAATTTTACTTTGGAGTACATATAACATTAACTTTAATTTTTGAGTACGTATGATGTTCTTTCTACCTCATTCTCTCCACTTCTCCTAGGTAATCAGCTCATTTTCTGGTTTATTCTTTCTTGAGATGGTTAATTTTATGTGTCAACTTGACTGCACTAAGGGATCCCCAGATAGCTGGTAAACATTATGCTGGGTACATGTGTGAAGATATTTCCAGAAAAAATTTGCATTTGAATCAGCAGACTAAGAAAAGTTGCCCTCATCAATGGGGGTGATATTATATAATCCACTGAGGGCCTAGATAGAACAAAACGATGGAGGAAGCATGAATTCAGTCTTTCTGAGTTGGAAAATCTTTGTTCTATTCTTGGACATTGGAACTCCTAGTATTAGTCCTTCGGACTCAGACAGAGTCTCTCACCAGCAGATACGTGTTGTACCTGCACCCTGACCTCCTTCTGCCTCCCAGCCCTTTGGCCTCAGATTGAAAGTTACACTGTCTTCTCCCCTAGTTCCCAGGCCTTCAGCCCCACTCAGGCTTAACTACACCTCTGGCTTCCCTGGTTCTCCAGCTTTCAGATGCATATTATGGGACTTAACCTCCAAAACTGCATGAGCCAATTCCCATAATTAATCTCCTCTTAAATATCCAGATATAGGCTGGGCGTGGTGGCTCACGCCTGTAATCCCAGCACTTTGGGAGGCCGAGGCGGTCGGATCACCTGAGGTCTGGTGTTCGGGACCAGCCTGACCAACATGGAGAAACCCCATCTCTACTAAAATACAAAACCAGCCAGGTGTGGTGGCGCATACCTGTAATCCCAGCTACTCGATAGGCTGAGGCAGGAGAATCACTTGAACCCGGGAGGTGGAGGTGGAGGTGGAGGTGAGCCGAGATCGTGCCATTGCACTCCAGCTTGGGCAACGAGTGTAACTCTGTCTCAAAAATAAAATAAAATAAATATATATATATCCAGATGTATCCTGTTGATTGTGCTTCTCTGGAGAGCCCTAATACATTTCTGTAATTATTTCTGTAAATATATGCAGATATATGCACATTCTCCTATTTTTTTCTTTTATCTTACATAAAATGTAGCATGCTATATAAGTTCTTTAAATATATTTTTAAATGTGGTAAAATGCATAACAAAATGTATCATTTTAATTATTTTTAAGTGTACAGTTCTGTGGCAATAACTACATTCACATTGTTTGCAACCATCACCCCCATCCATTTTCAGAACCTTTTCATCATTCCAGATTGAAACACTGTACTCATTAAACAATAGCACCCCATTCCTCCCTTCTCCCCAGCCCTCGACAAACACCATTCTGTGTTCTGTCTCCAGGAATTTGCTTATTCTAGGTACCTCATATGCGCATAATCATACAATATGTGTCCTCTTGTGTCTGGCTTATGTCAATTAGCATAATGTCCTTAAGCTACCGCCATGTTGTAGCGTTTGTCATAATACTGTTTCCTTTTAAAGCTGAATAATTTATAACGTCTTTTGCACTTACCTTTTAAATTGTTTGAAAGTTAACATCTCCTGGAGAGCATTCTATATCAGTTCATTAAAAAAATAAAAAGTCTGCATGTTTTTTAACAGCTGCAGAATACCCAACCGCAGTAGATAGCCCAGTTTATTCAACTGCTCTCCCATACTTGAATATTTAGGCAGTTTCTAATATCTTGCAATTACAAATCATGCTGCAATGCATAATCTGTGCAGATGTATTTTTTGTATGATTAGATGCATGTCTTTAGGATGAATTCCTAGAAGTGGCATTTCTAGGCCAAAACATAAATGCATACATAGTTCTATTAGAAATTGCCAATTACTCTTTCTCTGGAGTTAAGTAATTTGCATTCTTGATACCAGTGTTGGAGAGTTTTTTTTTCCCCCTGACAACCTTGTCAAAAGAGTCTACTGTCAAAGCTTTTGGCTTTTCGTCAATCTGATGGGTAGAATATATCTCAGAATAATTTTTATTTTAATTTTTCCTAGTATGTGTGAAGTTAAACACTTTACATACAGTTAAGAGGTATTTTTTCACTTTCTGAGCTGTCCAGTCATCATTTTTGCAAAATTTTCTACAGCATTTTACATTTTTTCTCATTATTTAAAATGTCTTTATGATTTTGGAGTTTGCAGTATATGTCATCAACATTTTTTCCTGTTTATTATTTGTCTTTTTGTGTTCCTCATAATGGATTATTTTTGCCATGAAAGTAAATATACACACACACACACACACACACACACATATGTAGTCAAGTTTTTAATTTTTCAGTTACATATGGAACTTGGTCATAGTTGAAAAGATTTTACCTAGACCCAGATGATATAGGAATTCACCCTTTTTTCCTTTCCATTTCAGTCTAATCCATTTGGAGGATTATCTGGTGCATGGTGTAAGGAATTGATATAATTATAACTCTTTGAACAAATAACTATAATTTATTCTAACACCATTTATTTAAAACTCTCTATTTTGCCCCCATGAATTGAATACAGTGGTAACCACATACTAGATATTTACATGCAGTTATGGCTATTTTGAGACTCCCTGTCCTGTCCCATTGATCAGGCTGCCCCTGCGCCAGCTCCTCACTGCCCTCTTTGATTTAGTACCTGGCATGACTGCTTCCCTTCCAGACTTGCATTTCAGTACTTTCCTGGTTCTTCTGCTTTATTTCTTTTGCTATATAAATTTTAATATCAGCTTGTATAGCTCCAAGAAAATGTTCATTACAATTTTTATTGGGGTCACATTAAAGTTATACATTAAGTCAGAAAGAATTGAAATATCAATGATGTAAAGATGCCCTACCTAGAACAAGGAAGAACATAGCTGTTCTTCAGGAGAGTTTTATACTTTTCTGCTTGTTGGCTTCAAACATTTCTGGTGCATTTATTTTTATTTTTATTTTTTTTTGAGACGGAGTCTTGCTCGGTTGCCCAGGCTGGAGTGCAGTGGCCGGATCTTGGCTCACTGCAATTTCCGCCTCCCGGGTTTACGCCATTCTCCTGCCTCAGCCTCCCGGGTAGCTGAGACTACAGGCGCCCGCCACCTCGCCTGGCTATTTTTTTTGTATTTTTTAGTAGAGACGGGGTTTCACCGGGTTAGCCAGGATGGTCTCGATCTCCTGACCTCGTGATCCGCCCGTCTCCGCCTCCCAAAGTGCTGGGATTACAGGCTTGAGCCACCACGCCCGGCCGCATTTATTCTTAAATGTATTTATTTCTTGTTGCTGTAATAAATGAGATCCATGGATTCATTTTATCTTCTAACTGGTGAATATTTGTGTCTATAAATGTTATTGTTTTTTGTATGTTAATGTTGTACATTGCTCTCTTGCTGAAATCCTTTAGCGTTTATGTTAGTTTTATCATTGATCCTCTAGATGTATGATCAGGTTCTCTGCCTATGGAGTTTTATATCTTCATCTCAGTCTTTATGTACAAATTGTTTCCTTTTGTCTAATTGCCCTAACTAGTTCCTGAAGAACATTGTGAAATAATAGTGAAAATTGCTCACATTCTTGCTTTGTTAATGATCCTAGTGGAGGTCCTTCTAGGGTCCCCTCATTATGTAAAGTTTTGGCTTTTAATATTGAAGTGTATGGCGGGGCACGGTGGCTCACGCCTGTAATCCCAGCACTTCAGTAGGCCAAGGCGGGTGGATCACGAGGTCAGGAGTTCAAGACCAGCCAGGCCAACATGTTTTTTTAGTAGAAACCCCGTCTCTACTAAAAATACAAAAATTAGCCGGGTGTGGTGGGCAGGCACCTATAGTCCCAGCTACTCAGGAGGCTGAGGCAGGAGAATCGCTTGAGCCCGGGAGGTGGAGGTTGCACTGCCCTCCAGCCTGCGTGACAGAGTGAGACTCCGTCTCCTTCAAAAAAAAAAAAAAAAGAAAAGAAAAGAAAAGAAAAAAATTAAAGTCTATACCCACTGTTTTTATTTTCTCAACTTTTTTTGGTCAATGATGTGTGTTTTTCAGCATTTATTAAGAGAACCATTCTCTCTTTCTTCTACTCCTCCCACACCCACCCTTCCATCAGCCTGTCTGTCAGTTTCACACCTTCCAGGGGTTGAATAAGAGAGAAAAGAGGGAGGGGACAGTAAAGATCCTAGAAGTATCACTAACTTCCCAAGCTGGCTTTCCTCTCTGGCCTTAGTAGAGGTTGCCTCTTTCTCTTATGGGCACTTTCCCATATTTCTCAGCGGTTCCCTGCTGGACCCCAGTGACAATACCTCTGGTTCAGGAATAATTTGCTTTTACTGCCCCCTAATTCCTCGCCTGCTTCTATTCATCCTGCCAGCCACCCCACATAGATGCTCACTCACAAAGTCTCCAGGTTGCTTTTACATGCTGCATGAGTAGGGGGACATCCATTCCAGTTTTCCCAAAACCGTCTCAGGCAATTTCTGGTGTCTTGGCATAATTATTAATATTCTCCTGTTCACTTTCAAAAGTCTCCCTATTTGGGCAATAAGAGGCCTGGCTTCCCTAGACGTGGCCACACCAGGAGCACAGGCAGACATGGCCTTCTTAGTTTTGGGGCACTCTGAGCACCCAGGTCTCTCCTCACAGGGCAGCCCCCAGACAGCTCTGCCACCAGACAGGTAACTAGGCCTCCTTAAGACCTGCATATTTCTGGGGTAGGGCTCATATCAAAATCCACGGTGTCTTCCTGTTTTGAGCTCTTCAAGTGGTCCACCAGGCAGTAAATAAAGGACGTAGCATCTCCCCTTTCTCCTCACCTTAGGAACTACAGATCTCATCGAAGAGTTGTTTTTTGTGGTTGTTGTTGTTGTTTGTTTTACAATCTCCTCCATTTTTTTACAATAGCCTCTGGATTTTGGCCCCTAGGTTGCGCCCATCTTCACAGCAGGCTGGGACGCATTAGCGTTTAAAAGCATACCAGAGCAGATTCAAATTTTTACACATCCAGCTGTTTCAAACATAGCCCACATAAGCTGGTATGTAACCATTTAGAGCCGTCCAGTTTTTTGTTTTTTTTTAATACTTTAAGTTCTAGGGTACATGTGCACAACATCTCGTCCAGCTTTGTATACTCTGCAAAACTGCATCCAACATCTGCTAGCCATAGATAAGACAAACTCAGGAGCTCTAAAGCCCCCCAAATGGCTCTTGCCTTTTGGAGGGCTCTGACCCAGAGACTCCCTACTGTGCTGCAGGACGACATCACCTGGACAGATGAGTCTCCCCTAACCCAGGAGTTCCCTTCTCCTCCTTTTTATCTGGGTGATGGGCCACATGCCACAACCTCTGGAGCAGCTGGTGCTGTGAGGGACTTCCTCTGTCTGTCACTGTGCTAGAGTGTTCAGCGGATAACCACGGGCGCGCTCCTGCCACCTGCTGGTAATATCTCCTTTCTTTTGAAACCCATGATTTCCCCATCTGCTCCCTCCTCCTGCCTCTTTTTATGTTTTTAAAAAGGTTAAAGGGCATTAGGAATTATTGAACAAGTTTTCAGATATTCCTTTGAAAATGTGCATTTTGGTCTGTTACTTTATTTTGAAAATCCTGATGTTTGGCCACAACGTCCTGCTCCACATGTGCTGAGCATCTTCCATAGAGAGTATTGCGACATCACAGGTGCATTTATTAGCTGGAGTGAATACTTAATCCGTGCGTGAGGTGTTAACCTGGGATCCCATTTAATACTCACAACAAGGAAATCTATGAACATGTACTTAGGTTCTAAAGGTGTTAAAGGAAAAGAAGTAAATCCTGAAAGCAGGCTGAGACCCCTGGGAATTTTTACCATCACTCATTGACAGCTAAAGATTTGATAGTGATGTGAAAGGAAGAACGGTTTGATTTTTCAAATGTCTGCCGGTAGCTTTTCTGTTTTCTTTGTTGTATCTTGGTAACTTTCATCCCTTATGAGGCATAGTTGTTACAGAGAACATCTTATGTATGCAACAAAACCCTGTGGACCATATACTTTAGAGTTATTCTAAGAGGTTTTCAAGGGCAATTTTGCTATATGCTGTCTTCCACTTGTATTCTGAATTTCGAAAATTTGTGTAAGGTACAAGAGTAGGAAACATGCCAGAAAAGAGAAAAAAGAAAGTAAAATGTTGTACCTGTGTCCAGCGGACTTCTGTGCTGAGAGGGGAGCTGGGCTGTCATTGCAGTTTTGTTCTAATCCCACTGTCTAAAATGACTCATTGTTCTTGGCTCACATGAAGATGTCAGTGTGCTGAGAGGTAAGGAGCGAAGGGGAAGACAGTGATACGAGATGAAAGATTAAGTCAGGTCATGCCCCGAGGCCTGGGAGGTTGTGGCCGGTGTTTGAATTTTGTTCTAATCAAAAGGAGAAGGCTCTGAAGGGTTTTAAGAGGAGGAGAGATGATGCTTGATTTATTTTTCTAAGTGATCCCTCCAGCAGCTCCACGGATAACGTATTGTGGGACTTAAATATCAGTGATCAGGTGGATGTATTGAAAACCATGAAGGGCCAGGCGCGGTGGTTCACCCCTGTAATGCCAGCACTATGGGAGGCCGAGGTGGGTGGATCAGGGGGTCAGGAGATCGAGACCATCCTGGCTAACACTGTGAAACCCTGTCTCTACTAAAAACACAAAAAATTAGCCGGGCGTGGTGGCGGGCACCTGTAGTCCCAGCTACTTGGGAGGCTGAGGCAGGAGAATGGCGTGAACCCGGGAGGCGGAGCTTGCAGTGAGCCAAGATCGTGCCACTGCACTCCAACCTGGGCGACAGAGCGAGACTCCGTCTCAAAAAAAAAAAAAAAAATTCATGGAAGACAGTTGACAGTTGAGAGATGTGGACTCAAGTGAAGTCAAGACAAGTGTTTCTTTCTAAGCTTTGCCTTCCGTTCCCCTTCTAAACCCGTGGACAGCTGGGCACTGCTGTGATGAATGTAAATTTTAAGCACTAATGTTCTAATAAGATACGTACACTAATCAGCACTGTAGAATGGAAGATCAGGTCTTCAGGTAGAAGTAATTGAAGGCAGCATTCAAGCCCCAAGCTATCGTTCTGACTGCCAGGCAAATTACACTATCAGACTGAAAGAAATCTCCAGAAGCCAGTTGCTGGAGTTGTGAATCTCTACACAGTTATTAAACTCACAATGAAACCTCATGAGAAAAAACATATTAATGTGGCTCCAAAAAGTTGCCTGGTTTCTATTTACTTTTCATTGTCCAAATAAAAGACTGTCTCTGAAATGAGTGAAGAAACTGAAATAAATATGTTGGTTTGGCCCTGGCTGCCCATCTACTACACTATCACACACACAAATGCAACATGAGCATAAAAGGATTCTGGAAACAGCATACACAAAACTCAGCAATGCCAAAGTCTCAGTAACAAACCCCAATCCCCAGAGATGCCTCAGCATGGGAAAAGGCACAGAAAAGAAGGCAATGTTTATTCTTAAGCAAGTGGTGCAAATGAGTCTCAAAAATTCAGACATTTCTCCAAACTTCCTGGAAATTCCTGCTACAAACCGGTCTTTTAGGATATAGCAGGTCTGCAATCTGGGTCAGTTTCCCACTCTCAGAACTTTTCCTTCGGGTGTGTTCTTGTTTCATTTATTCATGCAGCAGCGTAGAGAGAATTTTCCCCCTTTGAACTTAAGCCCCTTGGACTGTGCCTTTCAGAGAGCAAAGCCTGCACCTCCTATTCACAGCAGGCTATTTTAATGTGTCTGGCATTTCACATTACAGTGTCTTGTTAATGTTTTTCTGGATGTGTTCTTCTAGGTGTGGCTGTCACCTGCTAAATAGTTTGAAAGCTATTAGCAGAAAGAATATGCAATTCTAACAGGTGCACAAGCGGTGAGCCTGGGGGTTAAATGTATTAGAGTCAGAATCTCACACTGTTCATGAAGCACATTTGCGCTTTCTCAGGCAATGTACATTGGTGGCTGGCTGGCAAATTGGAAGTTGGATAAGAGTATTTAGAACAAAACATGTGATAGTTAAGCTGTCTCTGAAATTCAACCTGTGAAAATATCCACTGGGGGCCATTAGAATTTCTAAACTGGGAAAATGTGGCAGTGTAATTGCACAGAAGCTTTGAATTAGGTGAATTCTGAGACGATCCCAAAGGTAAAAGTGCTACTACAGTGATGATCAGGAGACTCAAAAAAGTGTTTTCTCCCTGTGCAAAAATCGTGTTATTGGGATCGAGGGGTATATCAAAACATTAAAAAATTCATTTAGACATGTTAACATAAATATTTTTAAAAATTCATTTAGACATGTTAACATAGATATTAGTTGTATTTGCTTACTATGTAGATAGGTAAGATTCTTTTTATAGGTTTGCTAAGACCACTCAGTCATAAAGAATTATCTGATTTTATAAAATTTATAGTTTTCATACAATATTATCTCATATTCTGCTCTAATTTAGTAGCATTTCAATTTCTTCAAAGACCTGAAATGCTAACATTCCCCAACTCAGATTAAGAATATCTTGTTTCAGCCTGATGTGGTGGCTCATGCTTGCAATCCCAGTACTCTGTGAGATTTAGATGGGTGGATCGCTTGAGCTCAGGAGTTCAAGACTAGCCTGGGTAACATGGCAATACCTTGTCTCTACAAATAATACAAAAATTAGCTGGGCATGATGGTATGTGCCTGTAGTCTCCGCCACCCGGGAAGCTGAGGTGGGAGGATTGCTTGAGCCTGGAAAATCAAGGCTGCAGTGAGCCATGATCACAGGTCCTGCACTCCAGCCTGGGAGACCCTGTCTCAAAAAAATAATTAATTAAAAATCTCCATTTCATTGTGGAATTTCAGTAGAACCTTAAGAGTGAAATGGGCCAGGCGTGGTGGCTTACGCTTGTAATCCCAGCACTTTGGGAGGCCGAGGCAGGCAGATCACCTGAGGTTGGGAGTTTGTGACCAGCCTGACCAACATGGAGAAACCCCATCTCTACTAAACGTACAAAATTAGCCGGATGTGGTTGTGCGTGCCTGTAATTCCAGCTACTCAGGAGGCTGAGGCAGGAGAATCACTTGAACCTGGGAGGCGGAGGTTGCAGTGAGCCAAGATCATGTCATTGCACTCCAGCCTGGACAAAAAGAGCGAAACTCCATCTCAAAAAAAAAAAAAGAGTGAAATGACTTTCCTCACTCCCATTCCATCATCCTCCTCCACTTTCCCTCCCATCCACTACAATTTTTTCCACTTTAAATAAGGAAAAAGTCTTTCTAATATTAAACTCCTTTCTCTGCAGAGAACCAGTACTTCAGAGTGATACACCCCAATCTCATTTTCTTTTCAAAATAATTCAGTCATTGCTGCTGATTTTTTTTTTTTTTTTTCAATTTCATTGATGACCCAAAGCCTAGGGGAATCACGACCTGGCTCGAGGTCATTTTTATGGGTTGAATTGTCCCCGCCAAAAGACGTGTTGAGATCCTAACGCCTAGTATCTATGACTATCACCTTATTTGGAAATAGGATGTTTACAGATGTCAAGTTAGGATGAGGTCATGAGGATGAGCCTTCATCCAATATGACAGGTGTCCTTATAAGAAGAGGGAAATTGGATACAGAGACAGAGATACACAGAGGGTAGACAATGGAAAGACACTGAGAGAAGACCACCATATGGTGATGACGAAGGCAGGATGACAGTGCTGCAGCCACAAGTGAAGGAACTGGAGCTACCCTAAGGTGGGAGAGGCGAAGAGGAACCCTCCCTAGAGGAGCCCTCCTTAGAGGCTTCGATGGAAGCATGACAACTGCCTACACTTCAATTTTGCACTTCCAGACTCTAGAACTTCTGTAGTTTAAGCCACCCAGTTTGTGACTCTTGGTTATGGCAGGTCTAGGGAACCAACGCAGGCATAAAACCAGTAAGTGGTCGAGAAGTAAATAACACGTGGATTCATATAACCCCAAAGCCTGAGTCTCACCTGCTGAACAACTCTGCCTTTTTGTTGAACATGCTCCCATCAAGGCTTCCTACACGCATTCACTGTGATGGTCAGATGTGGGGTCTTCAAAATAAGCCAAAATGTGATGTCTGTACTCCACTGTCTTACAGGCAGGTTCGAAAACGAATAGTAAATCCAGAAAATATTTGTTGAATACTATAAAAGTTATATCAATGCCTGTATAGAATTTTTTCAAGTATATTTGAAAATTCTTTTGAAATTTTCAGCAACTGGAGACCCTAAGTACATGCAAAGGGAAATCTACTTTTTTTTTTTTTCTTGAGACAGGGTCTCACTCTGTCACCCAGGCTGTAGTGCTCACTGCAACCTCTGCCTCCTAGGTTCAAAGGATTCTTATGCCTCAGTCTCTAGAGTAGCTGGGATTATTGGCATGTGCCACCACACCAGGCTAATTTCTGTTTTCTTAGTAGAGACGGGGTTTTGCCATGTCGGCCAAGCTGGTCTCAAACTCCTGACCTTAAGTGATCCACTCACCTCGGCCTCCCAAAGTGCTAGGATTATAGGAGTGAGCCACCACGCTTGGCCTGGAAATCATTCTAAATATAGCTTCTCCTTAAACCAAGAACAATTTAGAAAGTCCTAGCTAAGTTCATCAGTACATATTAATTCTTATCTCTTAGTAGATTGGGAAGTCACTGAAGCATTGAGTTTGCTGTAATACACAGTGATTATAAATTAGTACTGGTTAATAACTTGAAATTTGGTGGTTTATAATTGTATTTCCAATAAAACAAGTTGTAAAGAACATACATTGCATATTATTTTAGAATCCAGTGTTTACATAGTTCGTTCAAGGTGTTTTCACACAGCTGTCTGATGTAGTATCCCAATAGCCACCTTAAGTGCCTGTGATCTAATAGGTGCTTAAGAAGTGTTTGCTCCATGAATTAATTCTGGTTCATCATCTTTTAGGGTGATTGAAATAATATGGTAATACTCATAGATTTACCAAAGTGATTACCATTTCAAGTCCTCTTTATTTTTTTGATTAGGTCCATGTTTTCATCTTGTATTATTTTTTCTTCTATTGAATGGAGTTATCATTTCTTGTAGTGAAGTCTTCGAGTAATAAATTCCTTCAGCTTTTGGCTTTTGTAAATCTAAAAACGTCCTTTTGTGTTAAAAAAATAAGTATATATGAGTGCACACAGAATTCTAGCTTGGCTATTTTTTTCTTTCTTTCATGTGAAAATGGTGTCTTGCTATCTTCTCATTTGCATTGCTTTTGACAGGAAATATGTTACAACTCTTAGAGTTCTTCCTCGATATATAACATTTATTTTTACTTTGTTTTTAAGATTTTTTTCTTTGTAAACTGTTTTGGACAATTTGGTTATAATATTTCTTTGTGTATTTTTTATGGTTCTTGGGCTTGGGTTTTATTAAGCTTCCGAGATCTGTGTGTTTTATCATTTCAGTACATTATTCATTCAAATGTTTTTGTACCTCCTTATTTGGGGAACTCCAGTTACACAATTATTAGGCTGCTTCTCCTAAGCACAGTGCATTCTGTTCTTTTTTGTTTTTGCTTTCATCTCTCTCCCTCTCTCTCTGGTTAAGCATGGTTAGTTTTTTACTAATTTGTCATCATATTCACTAGTATCTTCTTCTACTGCTTACCATACGCAACATAATTGTTCATTTCACACAATCTATACTAGATATATATACACACATATATACACACATATATATGTATATTTGAGAGGTAGTCTCACTCTGTTGCCAGGCTGGAGTGCTGTGGTGCAGTCTCAGTTCACTGCAACCTCCACCTCCCGGGTTCAAGTGATTCTCCTGCCTCAGCCTCTTGAGTAGCTTGGACTATAGGCACCCGGCTAATTTTTGTATTTTTAGTAGAGACGGGGTTTCACCGTATTGGCTAGGATGGTCTGCATCTCTTGACCTCGTGATCCTCCTGCCTCGGACTCCCAAAGTGCTGGGATTGCAGGTGTGAGCCACTGTACCTGAAGTCATCTATACAATTTTAACTTGTATCTTTTTTTCTTTTTTCTTTTTCTTTTTTTTTTTTTTTTGAGATGGAGTCTCGCTCTGTTGCCCAGGCTGGAGTGCAGTGGCCGGATCTCAGCTCACTGCAAGCTCCGCCTCCTGGGTTCACGCCATTCTCCTGCCTCAGCCTCCCGAGTGGCTGGGACTAAAGGTGCCTGCCACCTCGCCCGGCTAGATTTTTGTATTTTTTTAGTAGAGACGGGGTTTCACCGTGTTAGCCAGTATGGTCTCGATCTCCTGACCTTGTGATCCACCCATCTCGGCCTCCCATGTATCTTTTTTTCTTTTTTTCCTTTTTTTTTTTTTTTTTTTTTGAGACTGAGTCTTGCTCTGTCGCCAGGCTGGAGTGCAGTGGCGCAATCTCGGCTCACTGCAACCTCTGGCTCCCGGGTTCAAGCGATTCCCCTGCCTCAGCCTCCCAAGTAGCTGGGACCACTGGCACGTGCCACCACATCTGGCTAACTTTTTGTATTTTAGTAGCAAAGGGATTTCACCATGTTGGCCAAGATGGTCTCGATTTCCTGACTTCATGATCCGCCAGCCTTGGCCTCCCTAAGTACTGGGATTACAGAAGTGAGCCACCAGTCCCAGCCAACTTGTGTCCTTTTAATGTTTTGTCTCCATGCCACATTTTAACACTTCTCTCCACTTTCTGTACACACTGAATGACTGTTATAATGTCCCTTTCTTCTGATCCTAACATATGTGTCAGTTTTAGATGTTTCGATTGAAGTTTCTTCTCATTATAGGCATGCCTGGTAATTTTTGATTGGATGCAAGATATTTTGGAATGTATCCTTTTGGGGGATATATACATATATATGCTATGTAAAATTATGTAATTTATATAGATACTGATTTTTGTTGTGGAACACAATTAAGGTATTTGAAATAATTTAATCCTTTTAGGTAAGGCTTTTAAGATTTATTGGACAGAAATAGAGCAACATTAATTTAAAGCTAAGAGTTCACTGTAATTCAGTAAGAAGTGAAGACCTTTTAAGAGTATCCTACCTTATTTCTCATTGAATTATGAGGTCTCTGTGTTTAGGTGATGGGCCAACCATGCTAAGCTTGCATGTGGTATCATGGTGCTGTCCTCTGGAATTCTTCCACATCATGTTTCCCCTGGCCACAGTCAGTTTCTGCATCACTGTGCAGATTAACAGCTGGCTGAACAGCTGGAGGGGCCTCCGGAGATTTCTCTGTGGATTTCTCTCCTCTCCAGCTCTCTGCAGTCAGATGGCTCCTCTCTGAGTTCCCCCCCACCTTTCTGTGGCCTGAAAACTTTCTCAAGGCAGGACATGTGGGGAAATTTGGGAGTTTACTTCATTATTTTCCCTTCTCTCATAAATCACTAATTTTTGCCTATATCTATGTATTTAAAACTGTTGTATATATTTGTCCAGTTTTTTTTTTTTTTCCCTGAAGGAGGGTGAACCATTTCCTACTACTTCCTCCAGAGAAAGCTCTTGCCTATATTTTACTTGGAAAAAAAAATTAAGTTGCATCTCACTGTAGAACATACACATAGACTCACACACACTCACATACACACATACATACTTTTTTTTTTCATTTAGTTTCCTAGTTAATAACTCCAGATGCATTCTTTCGGTTTGGTGCTTCAACATGTCATTATGACCATTAATTGTGCTTCATATGTTACATAGCACCAGTTTGGAAAGATGAAAATTACATATTTTATCTGCCCTTTGAAAATTCTTTAACTAGTTCTAAAAGTCATTTCTTATATATTTAATACCTAAGATTAAAAGGACTACATATGCAAAACAAGTAAGGTGAAATAAAATATTTAAATGCATTCTTAAAATAGCAGGGTGAAAATGCAGGCTATAAAATAGACAGTTTTTCAAGTAAAATTCTGACACTATAAAGAGGGCATCTGGCATACATTTGGATGTGAGCTAGGATAACACTTTAATTCTTCTTTGTATCACCTGCAACAGTTATAATAAATGGATGATCTTACATTCCCATTCATTTCTTTTTTATGTATTTTTAAATGTTTTTCCTTTTATTAATAATTTAAAAAATTGCATCACTGGCTAGATTACATGGAACATTCCCATTTATTTCTAAGTTTTTTAAAAGGAGGAACTGGTTTTTCTAACTTATCTCTTTAACCTTATTGTCTAGGTCAGGATGTAGACCGTAAAAGTCATCAATAATATTTGTTGACTGGATATACCAATAAGTAAATTCAGGGACAGACTATTCAAATATGTTGTTTTAAGCATCCCCCCAAAACACTAACCACTAGTTACCAGAGAAATCTGTCATTACCATCACCAGTTGCAGGCAGCTTCTTCAACTAATTTGAGCAGGAAAACACTCCTATTTCCTATATTACCTCTTAATTGATTCAAAAACAGCATCCCAGGAAACAATTATTCATAAATCAACATTAGTATGTGACACACAAATATAAGGAGGAATTATAACACAGCATTTAATAAAAAAAAAAGAGTACCAAGTTGGAAACAAACATGTACAAGTATTCTTGTAAGGAATTCACAGATAGCAGAAGAGGATGTTCAGAGTTAGATAAGAAACACTACCTGTAAGACAATTCTTGGAATTTGGTTAGAAGAAAAAAAATGTATCCACTCTGTCTCTAGGCAAGTCATTGATTTTTTGGCAAATCTATTGTAGAACTAATTTTTAAAGACACAGCTTGACAAGAATGATTTCTATTTGAAACAAATTCCTTATGAATCTTTTTTTCTCCTTCACCCCCAAAAAACAAAAGGCAATTCAGAAGTCTGATCTAATCTCCAATAAATGCATTTTGTGCTTAGTAGAGTTGTAAGTATAGTAACAGTGAGCTTGACTTTAGACTCTGAGTGATAAGAAGTGGCCAATTTGGGGAATAAATGCTGTGGACAGAGATAGGAGTCTACACTTTCCAGCACTTCCCCAAAAATGTAATCAGTGTTCAGTGTCCCTGCTAAGGTAGAAATGAGAATTCTTGAAAGGAGCTTATTCTAAATTCCCATTCCCATTATCCAACAAAATATACTTATTCTCTTAACACTCCTAGTTTGTTATTTATTGATAGCCAGTGCTTAAGATGGCAGAGAGTACAGAAAATGAATTAAATTCCCTAGTCCATAAGATTAAGTCACTCCCCTGCTCAAAAGCAACCCAATGGCCTCCCACTGACCTCGTCATACAAGCCCCACTTTTCACCATGGCCTTTGGGAATCTTCCTCATTTAGCCCCAATCAAATCACCTCATTCCCCATTCTCTCCCCGTTCTCATTTTGTTCCAGTCACACTGGCCTTTGTTCTGTTCCTCGGGCAGGCTGGGTTTCTTCTTAACTCGGACCCTTTGGGGTGATCATTCATTTTTCTTGGCATGATCTTCCATTCCACCGTTGCTTGCCTCTTGGTCTTCATTTGGGTGTCAGCTCGAATACTTGCTCTCTGGAAAAATTTACCGTGACCACTCATATTCCCTACCCACCACGTTGCATTCCTCCATACCCACCTGCACTATTGCCACATAGTATTTGTCTTTTTCCAAAATTATTATAACACTTGTGTCTGTCTCTTCCAGCAAAACTGAGTTTAATCTGTCCTGGTCAGCACAGAAGTTTCAGAACTTAGAATACTGCTGGCCCAGAGTAGACCCTCCAGCAGCATTTGTGAGAATGATATGAAAAAAAGGAAAATAACCATTAGGAGCAGAATGGATAAATTGTGGTATAATCAGACAAAAAACACTCTATAACAACAAGGATAAATTATCCATAACTACATGTACCACAATGCTATGCAAAGGAAGCCAGGCATAAAGCAATATATGCTGCAAAGCGTTTGCATGTCACAAAATGGTGAAGAAATTAAAAAAAAAAAAAGCATATACTGTATGACTCTACTTACATAAAATGCAAACACAGGCAAAATTAATTCGTGTTGTTTGCAGTCAGGATGGTGAGTCCCTTTGAGAGGATAGGAACAGGAAGGAGCATGGATCAGCCTGGTCCTCAGTTGTCTCCTGAGCTGGAGCTGGCAGACCAGGTGTGATCACTTTGTGAGGAAGCCTCGAGCTTTCTATGCCTGTTATACTTTAATTAATTTGGCCTGAATTCAATATTGCATTTGCTACTTAAGCTTTAGATACTTTTTTCCCATTTGGCACATCTGTGATGTCCAAGTTTTTCATATATATATAAAATTGCATATACACACACATTTTGTATGTGTATATATAAATATAAAATATATAAAAATTATGTAAGTATATAATTTATATGTAATGTATGAAATGTTTATATGAATGCATATATGCAAATAACATATAAGCAAAATCCATAGTACATGTATATTTAATAATGATATTCATTTCTATGTAAAACATAAATACATAAAATATATAGGCTGGGTGTGATGGTGGCTCATGCTTGTAAGCACTTTGGGAGGCTGAGGTGGGAGGATCACTTGAGGCTAGGAGTTTGAGACTAGCCTCGGCAATAGTGAGATCTCATCTCTAGAAAAGAATTTAAAAATTAGCTAGGTGTCGTGGCGAATGCCTATAGTTTCAGCTACCAGGGAGGCTGAGGTGGGAGGATGGCTAGAGCGCAGGGGGTGGAGGCTGCAGGGAGCCGTGATCGCACCACTGCACTCCAGTCTGGGTGACAGAACAATGTCCTGTTTCAAAATAGAAACAGATGATAGATGGAAGGATGGATGGATGGATGGATGGATGGATGGATGGATGGATAGATAGACAGACAGACAGACAGATACAGACAAACAATAGATGACTGGCTAGCTAGCTAGCTAGATACAGGCAGATAAGAATTCTATCTCCTCAGGAAAACGTGCTTTTTGTTTTTATTTCATGATGATAGAGTAATTATGCTCTTGGAATTATGTTTGTCCTTTTACTGAGGGAAACTCAGGTGTGTCGGGTGCTGGGCTGGAAGAAATTGGAACGGTTTTTCCCTCTCTCCAGGTCTCTGGGGGATAGGACATCCTAGTGATGCTGCTCCATTCTGTTAGGAGCCCTCAGTGTCCTGCAGAGACTGACTCTGAGCCAGTCTTCAGGGTGGGAGGCCCCTCCCAATGGAGCCGTCAGCCATAAAGCCACAGGCTGCAAGAAGCCTGTGGTGTTAATCTGGAACCAAGTGAACAATTAGAGAAGGAAATTTCTGCCCAGGGCAATATAGGGTGGGTGTGGAGAAATGGGTCACTCTTAGCATACAATTATGTAAGCAAATACGTGAAACCCCAGCAATGCTACTCCTCCAAATTATCCTAAGTATATTTGGATTCAAATATTCAAAAAATATTCAAAGACTACAAACAATGCAATTATCAAATACATATATACAATAGCAAGAACAGTAATTAGTCTAAATGTACGCAATAGGAAACTAGATACACAAAATAGAATCGATTCATATGATGAAATTCAGTAAATGCGTTAAAACAGATGTGTAGAAAAGTATTTAATACACAGGAGGGTTCATGAGTTATTGTTGAATGGAAACAGGATACAATGCAATATGTCCACCCTGATAATTACAGGTACATATTTATAAGAAATAACATAAGCATAGAAGAATATACAGTAAAAATGGTTCTTCTTGGTGAGTGTATAATTGATATTGAAATATTTACTTCTCTTTTTATTTTGTAAATTTTTAACAATGATGGTATCTTTTATATTCACAAAAGAGTATATGAAACTTATTATTTTTATAATAAAGTATTTGCAACTATTGATCCGAGGCCACAATTAAACTGTAGGTAATTCAAAAAACATTTTAGCATGAAATGTCTTTTTTTTATTTATTCTTTTTGCATTTATACAAGCACTCTTCCCTTTATGGTCTATTTGAAAAATAGAATATTGACTCTATGCCATGTTAATTTTATTTCTATTTTATTATTATTATTATTATTATTTGAGATGGAGTTTCACTTTTGTTATCCAGCATGGAGTGCAATGGCATGATCTTGGCTCACCGCAACCTCCATCTCCCGGGTTCAAGAGATTCTCCTGCCTCAGCCTCCCAAGCAGCTCAGATTACAGGTGCATGCCACCACGCTCAGCTAATTTTTTGTATTATTAGTAGAGGCAGGGTTTCACCATGTTGGCCAGGCTGGTCTCGAACTCCTGACCTCAGGTGATCCACCCGCCTCAGCCTCCCAAAGTGCTGGGATTACAGACGTGAGCCACCATGCCCGGCCTTCTATTTTGTTATTGCTATGTAAGAATAACTTGCACATTTGACAGTAAAATATACCAGTGGTTAAGTTGACTTACCATGGCACCGATCAATCATTTAAAACAATAATAAAAACTAAAATTTCCTGGCCCCAGTGAAGGGAAAGTCACCAGCTGCTGGAGCACTGGATAAAAGTTTACTGAAGTGTGTAATTAAGAGATATTCCAAAATTCAGAAACACATCTAGATTTATCAGTCCATCCAGAAACCAATTTGGTCCCAATGAGTCATACAGAATGACAGTGTCTTAATTTTGGTCTTGCAACCAAACCCCAAGGTTACAGGTAGGCCTGAGCTAGGCAGGAGAAGGCTCTCCCCTCACCCACTAGAAATGTCCGGGGATGGTTGGGCACTTGTCAAATTGGCTCTCTGAAAATGATCATTCGGGCCGGTCGCAGTGGCTCACGCCTGTAATCCCAGCACTTTGGGAGGCTGAGGTGGGTGGATCACCTGAGGTCCGGGAGTTCGAGACCAGCCTGGCCAACATGGTGAAACCCCGTCTCTACTAAAACTACAAAAATTAGCCGGGCGTGGTGGCACATGCCTGTAATTCCAGCTACTTGGGAGGCTGAGGCAGGAGAATCGCTTGAAGGTAGGAGGCAGAGATTGCAGTGAGCCAAAATCACGCCATTGCACTCCAGCCTGGGTGACAAGAGTAAAACTCCGTCTAAAATAAATAAATAAATACATAAATAAAATTTGAAAAGATAATCCAGCAGCCAGGGAGAGACAATGTCCTGATGGTCCACACCTGTTAACATTTACATTGTTAATTGAATGCAGGCCCCAAGGAGAAACAACTTCCTGGGCATGCATATTAGAGACAAAAATGGCGGAGTATGCTCTTCCGGATACACTCCACTGAAAAAAAGGAAGAAAACCTCTGATGGGAATGCGTGTAACTGCCTGCACACACTGCGCATGCTCAATTCCCAAGGGTAAGGCGGGCTCTGCGCATGCCAACAGCCCACTCTGTGGGCGGAATCATGGGAAAGAGGCCGGTTTATGAAAGTTCTAGGATCCCAATTAAATGGGGCACTTGACCTTCTCTGTTAAACCTTCCCGTGCCCACTTGGGTCTCTTCCAAGGGCACCGTCCTTTCTTCCTTTTCTAAAGCCTTTAAAATAAACTTCCATTCCTGCTCTGGAACTTGCCTCGGTCTCTTTCCCCGCTTTATGCCCCTCAGTCAAATTCTCTCTTCTGAGGAGGCAAGGACCGAAGTTGCTGTGGACCCATAAGGATAGGCTGCCGGTAACTTGGGATGACTCGGATCTCTGCCACTAGTAACACCATTGAAATTTATTTCCTCCCTGAAGAAAAGATATAAATCACACTGTTCATAATGTTGCATTCTCCCTAATGTAAATTATTTGAAACCTAAGTACGTATTTTTCATTGCTAGAAAGGGGTTAATTAATACAGTGGCTGGATCACAGTTATCAATATCACGTTTCAAGAATCTTGGGAAGTCTGTTATAGTTGAGTGTACTTTTATAAAATCCCAAGTCAAGCTTTTAAACTGAGTCCCACTATCTGGTCAGTGGAGAATAAAGTCTCATTTGTGGTTTTTGGCTTTTCTTCCTGTTATCTGTGGTCCCTGAAACCACTCTAACAAAGGGCACCTGAGTGGAAGAGGCTCATGGGTTAGTAGCATTGATAATGATGGAGCAAAATGGATTGACGTGCATCACCCAAAATTCTTACCTTCAGCTGTCAGATGACAGAGAAAGAACCTTGAACACAGTAATTGCCTTTTTTACTCAGAGCTTCAGTAACATTTTTTCTAACATAGAAAGTAGAAATTGGCATGCTAGTTTTGAGATTTTTATATAAAAGGTCATCTGTCCACAGCAAAGCAAACCTAGGTACGTGGAGGTGATAATTACCTTCTGGCACCGCAGTCTCCTGAGATTGTCTCAGGCAGGCTTTTATTTTCACTTCCTTGAAATTCAAGGCACAGTAACACGTGGGGCCTCTGAACTTAAACACCTGGTTTCCTAATCTATGTTACAACCCAGGCAGGGGAAATGGTTACTTACTCTTAAATGTGGAATTTTTATCTCAGAGACGGAGCCATCAAAATGTTATTTATGTTTTTCAACTTGGGATGCTCCATGATTGAGTCAGGAAAATGCCTTATTATAGAAGAGGGAATAAAGGACACAAGTCATTATGTTTCCTATTCATAAAAGGACTTCAGATGACTTTCCTTAAGCAAAGTAGTTTAAATCTAAACATGGACAAGATTTCACAAAAAAACTGACATTTTCTTCCTCCTTGCTCCTGACCTTAATAAAAATAATTTCTTATGCGCATTTATTTCTGCAAATAAAGAACTAGTTATGGAGAAGTCCTCAGGCACAAGGCATCTGTAGGATCCTGTCTATAGGAAGCATCTTACAAGGAAAGCTGAGACACAAGCATTGTCCTGAATAGACAACCTCTGTGAGCCTCCTTTCCATCATCTCTAAAGAGGATAATGGAATCCCGTGACTCTGTCTTGTGTGAGCCAGGTATAAAGGCACAATAGAGCAGGCTTAGTTTTGTGTTTTCATTGATTGTGGCTCTTGTCCCAACTGCCTTCCCCACCCAGCATTGACTAATTGTAATGAATGAGAAACATCTCGCATTTGTTTAAAATATTGCAACCCTTACATGGTGCCTTTAAATTTTGCAGGTGTGAATTATTCTTTCACAGAACAAAGTCTAAGGGCAATCTGGACAGCATCTGTGTTTTGATGCAGGTTTGTACCCGTATGGTGTAATACAGAGTTGCAGGGAAGACGCCCGTGGACCTACGGTGGCAGTTTCACCTGGAACAGGAGTTGCTGTGTTGCATTCTCTCCTAGGGAGAGTCTAAAATGAAGCTATTGGGTTGTCCAGCATCTGGCACCAGACCCAGCCCAGTCAATGGAATATTAATCAAGCATTCATAGAAGAAACAAACATGCTGACCATGATTTTCCACGATTTTGAAAATGTTTGTTATAAGTCTAATGAACAGTGAAAATAATATGGAAGAAGATAGGTGGTAGACTTTCAGTAAATATGAGCAATAGACTTGACGATTAAGGATTCTTAAAACTTCTCTAATCTTCTGTAAAAATTATTTTTAAATCTTTGGAGTTGAGTGTTGTGTGGGGAGTTTGTGGCGGGGATTGATGATAACTCATCAGTACACTTAGGGAATCATGACTATGACTTTGATCATCCTACTTTAGAGTGTAGAGGAGATAAACCCAAGGTTGTGCTGCTTGTTTTAGAAGCTGAACTAATAGGAAAATAGAATTTATCTGTCTTGGTATTTCCTCTGTGCCCAGAATAGTGCCTGTCATGTAATATGTGCTTAATAAACATTCAGTGACTTAAATAACTAAAAGTTATTTAAACCCATTATTATGAGTACATCTATTGATCGGGTTGTTTCCTCGGCATTTCCATCTTCATCTTCTGGGCACCCTCACATCAATTTTGTACGTGCCTGAATCTCATTTCTTTTTTGTGACAAAAGCTGCTTTAAAAAATAATTGAATATGCCAGTGAAAGATGAGTGTTTAGGAAGTGGAGGAGGCTGTGTGACTGGATGTCAGTGGCCATCCAGGGAAGGCATGTCTCACCAAGTTGGCGAGCCCTGCCAGAATTACCTGTGGACCAGAAGTGAGTGTGGATGGATCCGTTACATTTTATCCCATGAAATGGGGAGGCCTGTAAAATAATTCATAGGTTGCCTTCTGCTGAGGGAATGCAGACATCTGTCTTTATCTAGATTGAGAAGGGTGAGTAAGCAGATCTTGGTGGAAAGCTACTGTTTTCTTTAGAATCTAAACTTGAGATACAATGGATCTGTTCTCTAATACTAATTATTACTTAGATTGTGTCTGGAGTTTTCCACCCTGCCTTCCACTGGATGGAATCTATTTTCATGTATTCTCCAAACTGTGATCCAGGATTCTTAGTACCTCTTCCCTTCCTTTCCTTTTTTCCTCCACTTTCTTCTTTTCCGTCTTTCTCTAATCCTTCTCCTCCTATTCTTTACCCAATTATGTTATGGGATGTCTAAGCATCCCAAACTGCATTGATTTAGGTCATTGCAGGTTTAATGTATCTTCTTCAAACAATATTTTTTTTTGTCATGGTCACTCAAAGTCAGTCTCTGAGAGCTCAGTAACACAAAAGACATTGTAAGAACTCTCATGTAAGATACCCTCCCTTTTATGAGACAGAAATATGGTGTTGGTGAAAATCTCTCAGCATATATGTTAGCTTGTATGATAGCTACCACATGCCAACAAGGTTGGACCAATAAAGTGATAGAGCTTATTGAGAGTTCATGTATCCATCTAGTGGCTCCCAAACCTTTGTGATTTGAGTTACTTGGAAAGTGTGTGCAGCGCACAGATTTATACCTACTGCGCCAGAATCCCCCAGAAGTTGATAACTGCAGAAAGTTCTCAGATGAAGCCAGTGCTTAGCCAGAGTTAGGGACCACTGTCTATGAAACAAAGGACTGAATTTTCCCAGAAGAGGGTGCTATTTTCCCTCATTGATAGACATTGCTACTTCCGACCTTGCAACTCACCACAAGGTTTTCCTCTTGGTGGTCAGGTCAGCTCTCTGCTTCAGATAAATTATACTTCCCTGGAAATAGATCCTAGAACAATCACTTGAAGCATGCTACTCATCATGTGAGAAATGGTGGAGCTCCACTGTAAGAATGAACCAATGGAGGCAAGGTATTTATATCAAAAAGAAGCAATTAATTGCTCAGGGTAATCCCAGCAATCAAAACTAGGTTCCAATAAAGCTGCAGACAATTGAGGATGCCTGTGAAAATCATTTTATTCCACCTCTTCCATCTCAAGTGGTTTCCTGATATATCTTGATTGACATCCCAGGAGTGTTTAATACATGCAGATGTGCTCTTTTACCTAAAATACCAGGATGTATTTCATTGTTTGCTTAGCTAATACTGTTGTAAAAAAAAAAAAGAAAAAGAAAAAGAAAAAGAAAAAAAAAACCATTTGAGTGGCATAATACAAACGTCACAGATAAATCCAGAGGATTTTTATAAAATGCCAAGCTTGAAAAGATTTAATTATATTGTTATGACTAATTGCACAGTGCAATACTGTGAGCATAGTACTTATCGTCTTGGGGAGTTTTTTCTTCCTTTCTACATATGCTATTTTAAGAGCAGTTATAGGCGTATAGAAAAGTTGAGTAGAACGTAAAGAAAGTTTCCATAGACTCCCTCACCCCTGCCAGGTCCCCCTGTTTTTAATGTCTTGCATTGATGTGGTACATTTGTTAACAATGGGGGAGCCAATAATCATACATTATTATTAATTAAAGTCTGTCGTTACAGTGGGGTTCCCTCTTTGGGTTGTACATTCTACAGGTTTTGACAACTACATAATGTCATGTATCCACCACTATAGCATGATACAGAATAGTTTCACTGCCCTAAAAATTCCCTGTGTTCCGTTGGTTTATCCCTCCCCGCCCCCAACCCTGGGAACCACTAGTCATTTGGCCTTCAGTTTTGCCTTTTGAAGAATGCCATATAGTTGAAATCAGACAGTATACAGCCTTTCAGATTGACTCGTTTTACTTAGCAACATGCATCTAAGTTTCCTCTATATCTTTTTGTGGTCTGAAAACTCATTCTTATTGCTAAATAGTATTCAATTGTGTGGCTGGGACATAGTTTGTTTCTATGGAATGGCTTAGGTCTTTGAACATAGTATGGAATAATGCAGATCATATGAGTAAGTTTTGTTTCCAAAATAGAATTAAAAAATGCTTTTTGATGTCCTTTGTACTCTGCTTTATCCTCTCATCTGCGAGCTGTCCCTTACACCCCAATAAGTTCAGATTAATTTAAATTAAACTCATTGGAGGTTTCTACCTCCATAATTGAACACAAAGAAGACAAAATAATGCAGAGATGCTTTCAAATAGGGGAATTTTTATTTGTGGAGATTTAGAAAACTACAGTTCTCAGAAAACATAAGTTGTGCTATGATGGGTCAGTTTAGAGTAGATCAATCCTCCCATTTAGAACAATTGAATTAATTAACTGATAAAATAACCAAAGGAAATAAGGTTTGTTTAAAGCATTGCAAAGCTATCTGTTTCATCAGGTTTTGAGAAACATTGTCCCTAGGAGAGAAAGGAAGCACTTTAAGGTGAGCCCAGCATTTGATTCTGCCTTATCATTGAGATATTTGCTGGCTCATAAGCAGTCAAGAGTAGAAACCTGAGATGCTAAATAGAAAGTGACACTAAAACGCAGCAAATGCCAGGCAGAGCTTTTACTGATCTTACAGTTTGGGGAAGGCTGAATGTACAGTTAAGGCTAGCCAGCCTATCAGTTAGGAAGGAAATATGGAAAAGTGAACCTGGCAATCTCTAAACGCCTTTGGCTCTCGAGATATTTCCTTATTTGTAATAAATAAAGACCAAGAGGCAAAAGAATAAAATAGGAAGCAGCAGTTAGGAGGCTGCAGAGACAGCCGAGCCTCTGCAATCCCTAAATGTGGAAGGAAAAACAGTTGGGTTCAGAACTCAACAAGAAACATAGCCCCCGGTAAATGACTCAAGCTTTATACTGAAAGATTGCATCCTATAAGCAAGAAAAAATAATCCCACAAGACTTACAAAAACTGAACACAAGCCTCAAGTCTTCTTAATCAGTTAATAGAAAAACAAATGCAGCCTGCGTACATACACACTAACTGCTTCCCAAAAGCTGAGCTCGCGCAATGCCGTTTCAAAAAAAAAATGTCTTATTAAAGATTTGTTTTAAAAACTATCAGGTTTACCAAAGGAAATTACCAAACACAAGAAAAATAAAATATTATTTAAAAACCCTCATAAACATATTCAGTAAAATAGATGATAAGATGAAAAATGTTAACAGAAAAGAACACTCTGTACAATTATTCAAATTAAATTCTGTTACTAAAATATACAAGATTTGAATTAATAAACAAATATGTGGGCTTCACAGCGTATTTGGCAAAACCGAGATGATGATTAGTGATTAGGAATACAGGCCAGTGGAAAATGGTCAGATGGAAGAATAAACAGAGAGGAATCAAACGTAAAAACATCGTGTGAATGGACATTAAACATCTAAAAACATTTTTGGAATGGACAAATGGCCTGACAAATGTGTGTAATCAGTGTCAAAATTAGAAAAGAGAATAGGGAAGAATATTAGAGGAGATTCTGAGAGTCTCCCGAAACTAATTAAATAAATTTTGCTTCAATTTTAATAAATCCTACAGTGGCAGGGAAAATAAATACAAAGAACTTGGCAACTAGGCTAATCAGAATAAAAATGTGGAAAGAAAAAAACAGAAGAAAGAAAAATAAACATTTTATTAAAAAACGAGAGTGTCTTACAACAGTCTTCCACAAATATACCCAGGCTTGGAAAGCTTCCAGAGAGTAGGAAAAAAAAAAAAAAAATACATCAACGTCACATCAGCTCTTATACGGTACAAGAGGAAAAACCTACACAGTTTCTCTATTGTCCAGCATAACCTTGGTGCCAAAACATGGCAGAAACACTATAAAAAGAGTTACAGGGCCAGGTGCAGTGGCTCACGCCTGTAATCCCTGCACTTTGGGAGACTGAGGTGGGCAAATCACCTGAGCTCAGGAGTTCGAGACCAGCCTGGCCAACAAAAGACATGTACAAAAACATTCATAGTGAATATTGTGACTATCTGTACAAAACCATTCATTTGCAACGTTCGCTAGAGCCCCAAGCAAGAAACAACCCAATGTCCAATAATGAGAGGGAGCATTCATAACATGAGATATGGTTCTATCATGCGAAGTATTGAACTACTGTCCCCTGCAATACTTAGAAGAATTTTGAAAAAGTAACCTTGAACAAAAGAGGCCTGGTAACAATGAGTGCACACTGTAGGTTACTGTTTGCATAAAGGTAATGGCAAGCCAAGTTACTTGGTGCTGGAAGTCAAAATAGTCGTTACTCTTTTGGAGATACTTGCTGGGGGACTTGGTTAGTTCTTATAATGTTTCCTGGTCTTAATGGTGGATATATGGTTGGGTTTGCTTGTATAAATTTATCATAGTATGTATATAATTTGATTTATGTACCTGTCTGAAAAACGTATCTTGTTTCAATAAAAAAGATGATACTTAAATATTCCTGGGCTCTATCCAGCCCAATTAAATTAGAATCCTCCGGGACGGGGGATGACTATATTTTAAAATCTCCACAGGTGACTCTGATGTGAATCCAGGTGTGAGGTGCACCTCTGTTTTGATCACTTGTGACGATGGCCCTCAAACTTGGTATGTATCAAACCATCCGGGAACTTGGTGAGACTGTGGGACCCTGAGCCTCAACCTGCTTCAAAGAGGGGAGGCATGCATATTTTTTGGTAGCTTTCAAGGTGATTCTGATACTATATACAAAAGTTTGAGAAGCACTACTCCAGAGCCTAACATCCAGGACTCTGATTCTCAAATTGGTTGCACACTGTCATTACCTGGGAGGCTTTTAAAAAACAGAAAACAAAAACCACTGTTGCCTGTTCCCACCCCTAGAGATTCTGACAGTTGTTATGGAGTTTGGTGTGGGAACCAGAATTCTTAACCTCTCCACAAGGTGTTTCTAATATATAGCAAAGTTTGAGAATCACTGATCCAGGAGAAATGTCTCTTTTCTGCATGTGTCTGCGTTTCTGTTTTAACATCATAGAACATTAAAAAAGAATATAATTTTTATTTAAAAATCAAATAAAAGACACTCTATACATTCGGTAGTTGATAAATATCTTTGATCGAATTTTTTTCCTGAGATCTGCTGAGTTGCTGATAGTTTCTCAAAAAAAGTGCCTACATAATAAAAACATTTAAAGAAGCTTATCTCTTTTATTAGGAAACCTAATATATGTATTAAGATAAAGCAGAATTGGAAAATGAGTTTTATTCCAGCCTGTCTTCCTAGTAGTTTTCAACTATCTTTTATTTTGTTTCAAATGCCATCACCTGTATTTTTCCAGAACACAAACACGTGTGTTCCAGAGCTCAGTTTTCCAGCTGAGTGTGGTTTACAGTGACAAAGCAGCGACTCCCTGTGTGCTCCCTGTTAATACTAAGGACATCCAGGAAACAACCATGGTCATACTGAGGTTGGAGGCAGGACTGGACTCAGGAGGTGGGGCTTGGACACTGGACCAAATTGAGGACTAGCTCAAACAGGTCCAGGTGGAGGCACCTTTCCGTAAGACACGCCCACTAGTGTGCCTGTGTCAGTTTACCACTGCCATGGCAACACCCTGAAGTTACCTCCCTTTCTATGGTAATGACCCACCCAGAAGTTACCACCTGTTTTCTAGAAATTTCTGCATAATCTGTACCTTAATTTTCATTTAATTAAAATGGGTACAAATATGACTGCGGAGCTGCCTCTGAGCTGATATTCTGAGCACACTGCCTATGGGGGAGCCCTGCTCTGCAAGGAGCAAAATCTCTGCTGCTTCAATAAATGTTGCTGTGTGACACCACTGACTACTCACCCTTGAATTATTTCTGGATGAAGCCAATAACCTTCCTGGGCTAAGCCCCAATTTTGGGGCTTGCCTGCCTGCATCAATTCTCTCCATTATTTTCTTATTTCTCCCATTGCCTGGGCTCCAAATCAGCTAATTATGAAAACAAAATATGATTTCCTTCCCCCAGGAAATGCTCCAGCGCCAGAGGAGTAATAGGCTGAGAGCATTATTAGCTGAGTATATCATGCATCTCTGAGGCTAAAGGTAGATCTTTCAGCTTGGAATTCGTCATTGCTGACTAATAGTTCACGCCATGGATACCTTAGTATCTCCACTGGAAATGATTTGGAAGAACGCATTTGTGTCTCCCGGCCTAGTTTCCCAACAAGAATTCTGGGTGGTGAGCTTCACTGGGGTGGAACTCTGGTGTTGTTCTTGCATCAAAGACACAATCTTCCATTTGTCACACAGATATCCCAAACCCACACCATGGCTAGGCATGGTTTTCATGGGAGGAAGCAAAAATAATTCCACATCATCAGGACAGAGTAAGCCTGTGTGCTCTGGCAATATTCCTTATGGGGGTGATCAATTTTTAACAGGCTGTAGGGTTGATGTTTACATTTGAGCTCTTGACCAATCTCTGAGTGTCAAAATGCTTTTCTGCACAATAATCATTGAGAAAATGGACGTTGAAACCATATTCCTGGGACCCGCGTTCTGGCTGCTCATTCACTGTGTGAACTGTCTCTTTCTCACTTTTCCCATCTCTGTCTGTCTCAGTTTCCTCAACTTTAAAATGGGAATAAAAGCAGATATTTACCAAGGACAGTAGTCATGAAAATTAAATGAGTCCATACATAAGCACTTAACAACAGGATCTGGCATGTAGTAAACACTCAATTGTCAGTTATTATTAAAATCATTATCTAGCTTAATTCTTGGCCTATAGTAGACTTAAAAAATACTGATGTTGACTTATCATGTTAGTATCTGTTCACTTATTCAACTTCTAGAAAGTGTATCTGTGCTTTGATCACCCAAAGTCTATTCCCCTTCCTTTTGGTAACAAGGACTGTGTGCTCTTTGGAGATGAAACTCTCTCTACACAGGTGGAAAAGCCCAGGGGAAAATCATGTGATCCAAATAGATCACTGGGATTCTTTCTTCCCAAGCTTGAACATCAAAGGCTTGAACAAAGTTATTCATGAAATGGAAAAAAAGTCCATTTAAACAAATTAATTCCTGCAGCATTGATTCCTGTGAGCCATTCCTGGCTCTCCATGTGTATCCGTGTACTCCCTCATGGCTGTTAAATAGATCTCTTTATTGTTCATGTCTGGGCTCAGATTCTGTTGCAAAAGAAAGACAGGAAGAAAGAGTGTGAGAGAGAGAGAGACTGAGAGAATGAAATAAAGGAAGAAAAAAGGAAGGAAAGAGAAAGAAGAAAGAAAAAAGAATTAAGAAAGGCAGAGAGAAAGAAAGAGAAAAAAGAAAGAAAGAGAAGAAAAAAAGGAAGGAAGGAAAAAAGAAAAGAAAGAAAAAGAAAAGAAAGAGAGAATGAAGGAAGGAAGGAAGAGGCGAGAGGGAGAGATAGAATAAGAGAGAGGAAGGAAGGAAGGAAGGAAGGAAGGAAGGAAGGAAGGAAGGAAGGAAGGAAGGAAGGAAGGAAGGAAGGAAGGAAGGAAGGAAGGAAAAAACGAAGGAAAGAAGGAAAAAACAAAGGAAGGAAGGAAGGAAGACCTTCCCACACACATTCGAAAGAAGACTCACTGATAGCCTTGGGTTATGGACTATAGATGGAAGTAAACAAGTTTTTCCCAAAATTGTGACTAAAATTAATCTTGAATGGCTAAACCGAGCATTGCTCTGTAGACCTCATGATGTTAACATTTCACCATTTATAATTTTTTTAGTGGTTTTGGAACTACATTTTCCCCCAAAAAAAGCATTATCCTGTATCTTCTTCAGCGTCCCCTGGTGGACACAGCTGCAAAAGCGAAGCCTGTTTGCCAAGTGACTAGCTAAGGGGTCAGTTGCTGTTCCTTAGGTGGAGAAAAGCCAGGGGGCTGCAGCTGTGGCGAGTTCTCAGTACAGCTGTAATAGAGCAGAGAGAGAGGTGACAGGAACAGTCTACTTCAATCGCACTGGACACGTGAAGTGTTTTTTCCCACGGTGATTCTTTGCTGAAGTTTGATTTCTCTTATTGATTAAAAGCATAATGAAATACCAAGAAACAAACACCAAATGCAGAACAGCTTTTAATTCTGAAAGGAAAAAAGCAAACTGCAATTTGGAAGCATAAAAAGGGTCTTTAACAGCCTCTGTGCTTTCTATTACATTTTCCTTGAGCAAAGTGTTGAATACATATTTGTCTGTTATATTATTTTTATATCTTTTTGTATGTTGATAATTTTTAATAACTTTTTCTTACCATGGAATGGGAAAACAGAGAGAGACTTTTATTGGCTAAGTAGTGAATAAAACAATAATTTCTAGGTGGATGATCTTTTCAATTTCTGTTAAATGAGTAACACATTTCTAAATGAACACCATTTTATTAGATGAAACACTCCATCTCACCAAACATATTCTTATTTACAATTTCCAAAATTTATTTATTAATGTTATGTGTGACTGGGACTTAACGACAGCTTCCATTTTTGCTCAGAGTTTTTTACTTGATCAGAAGCACAGAATTGTCAAAAAAAAATTCAAGCACTGTTTTTCACACATCTCTTGAAAACATGAATAGGCAGGAAGGAAGGGAGCTCAATACATGTTATTTTTCTTCCCCATCCTCTATGAAAGTGGTGAAGAGAAACATCAGTCGTCCCTGCCAGTGAAAATTGGACTCCAAGTGTCCAATTTTTTTGCCAAAGCCAAAAAATAACTTTGAAAGTAAATTATATTCCTTGCTTTACAGCTGAGTGACCTACTGAGGATTTGTAATTACATACAGCACCATTTTAAAAGACGGAGTAGACTTCTGAGTTGAGATACTATGTTCTGGTATTCTTGTCTAAAATAGCTTCCACAAGAACCTAAATTTTATCGAAAAATACTTAACAACATCTTTTTCACAAATGAGTTTATTCAGACTGAACGCAAACACCTTGAAGGAATACTTTGCATTTAGTGTATGGAAAGGTGTATACCTGAGATCATTGAGCAAAATACAAAGAGCCCTAATAGAAATGTTTGTATCTGCCTGGACCACAGGGCCTCCAACTTGTTGCCCAGAGAAGAATTAGTCCCATAAGCACCCGTATTAGGGAAGAGAAACCGGCCAAAGGCTGAACAATAGACACTGTATGAGTAGTGAGGTGGTCACAGGAAATAAAACATGGATCTATATCTATACTAGTTTTGAAATATAGTGATCAATAACAGCAGTCCAGGCGGCGGGACAACCATGAATAACACAGATTCATCAAAACTCAGTGTGCTGTATTTACTTCCCATGCTGGGGAAACAAATATTTTAAAAGAGAGAGAGAGAGAGAAAGAGAGAGAGAAGGAAGGAGAGGAGGGGAGGAGGAAAGAAAGGAAGCACAAACATTCTTTTGAGCATTTCATTGCCAAATAAATGCACAAAAGTATGTTTATTTCAAATGTTATTAATCACCATAGATTTTCCAGTGAAACTCCTTAAATTGGTTTTCTGGTGCTGTTGTAAGAAATCACCACAATCTTCATGACCAAAAATAATACAAATTGATTATCTTACAGTTCTGTAGGTGAGAAGCCGTACATGAGTTTCTATGCCCTAAAATCAAAGTGTCAGAAAGCCGGTGAAACTTATGGCGTGTTCAAGGGAGAATGACTTTTGTGTGTGTGTTTTTCAGCTTCTACAAGTTGCCTGCATTTCGTGGCTTGTGGTCCTGTCCACCTTCAAAGCCAGCGACAGACACTCAAATTTTTATATTTCCTCACTCTGACCCAACTCTGCACCTGTCCACGTTATTTTAATTTTCTTTCAAAGAGTTATTTGACCATAGTGATTATGCTAAGTTCACCCAGATAATTCAGGATAATCTTCCTGTTTTAGTATCAGCTGATTAGCAGGTGTTAGAAATACCAAAATTGTTAGAAATAGATAATTGGTGCCACAAAGAAAAGTCAGCATGGAAACAAAAGATCTCCCAGCAAGGTCATCTTTACTTTCTACAGAAAGGATGCTCAGTCGCAGATGGAACAATGGCAAGAACACACCTGAACAAAGGAAAAGCAGACATATTTATCCCTTATGCATTTGGGTCGTCCTTACTGCCGTGTCCTGCATCCATTGGCTGGAGTGGGACCTCAGTCTTAAACTGATATCCGATTTGCTAATAGCCTAAAACTTTCCTACATAGGTAAGTGCAAGAAAGAACAAAGGAGGGGAAATTTCTTACGAAAGGTTTAAGGAAGCAATGACATTTCGAAATGAGGAAGGGGCATAGGATGTGAGCTGGAACGTGCCTGTGAGCATGTCCTACAGTTACATAGGATAGGGCTTAACAAAGAGTTATTAGCAGAAAGCATGGAGGCTTGAAGAAAGTTAGTCTTTAAAAGAACTCATTATTTCTAACAATTATGATTTATTCTTTAACAAGAAGGGGAACATTGAAGAGGAAACTTTTTACTTTCTACAGTAGGCTTAATTCCATCTCCCTTGATTTCCCCTTGACGTGAAACAAAATATATTAGTATATTCTGGGGATTAAAACTTGAACAGATATGGAGTACATTATTCTGCCAGCATACCTCCCTAATGCATTTATTTCCATTGCAATACCCACAACTTGTCACCTTTTTTCCGCTGAGCATTTGGTCTTAGCCCAAATACTAGGGAGTCTTCCTGAATGTAAAGCAATGCGTCTTCTCACTTGGAAGAGAACGCTAGAGTCGAGGTGGAGCAGAAGTCACTGTCGGAATGAAACACACTGAAAGCTTTTCTATGACTATTTTAAAATAAATTTTTGTTTGTGACCTCCAGCAGCCAAACAATCCCCTGACCTTTATGACTAGTCATGGAATTTTCACCATTGGAAATTAACGTTCTTAGAGTTCTGCCGCTCAAAAAATAATTGCTTTTAAATTGCTCCAGGGAAATGTCTGTCTTTTGTGAATGCCTCATTAAGATTTTATCAGTTCTGCTTTTATTTTTTTTCTTTTTACATTTAAATATAAGGATTCCTTAGGCATTTTCAATAAAAGTTAATGAGTTATACGAAATCTGGTTGTAAAGTGAAATTTCTTATGTTGAATGCTATTTCCTCATGGAGTTCTCCTTTATGAAGGTAGAATTACAATGTGGTTCTTCTCCTTAGCACCAAAAATACAGAAATATAAAGGACAGCCTCAAGGAAATGTTATTCTTGGAGTATCAGTATGGTGCATCAGTATAAGTTTTTTTCAATATTAAATGAATAGGTCTCTTTACTGATACAACCTTTCCTTACATTCTAAATTGTACTTGACAGAGAATAACTCTTAGTAAAAGCTAATATATTTCTGAAACAATCTAATTGTTATGTTTTATTAAATAATAATAATGTAATAATTTATATAAAAACTTCGGATGGAAGTGAGATCTATTTTTTATTATATAAAATGACCAAATTGATATTAAAAGTCTAAAATTTTCAGAGGGCAGATGCTTTGTTTAACAATTCGTCTTGTAGACTACTTAGCATGGCTCAAAACTTAAAGTCCTAGATAGACACTTTTTGTGGAAATAAAATCTTTCAGGCTCTTTAGTTTTAAAAAATTATTAGATGACTCATGAAGGTTTTATGTGAATGTCTTCTTTGTCCCAAGAACACTATGTTTCTCTACAATATGGCCAATAAAAATTATATTAATTGTTATAATAACTTTATTTAGTAGAAATCACATCTTTGGCGACAGAGTGAGACTCCGTCTCAAAAAAAAAAAAAAAAAAAAAAGAAATCACATCTTTATTTTGCATATCATGATTCTGAGATAGTGAAAGCTTCAAACACTTGTCCAAAATTATTCAATTGTATATGCAGAACTGGATTTAAACAGGAATCACTTTAATTGTGTGAATTAGTTTCCATATATTAATATATCTTGCATATTTTTATGTCTTTTAATGCATTTCTCAAATAAGAAACAATAACTGCAACTATTATTTTTGCCTAACTAACCTTGGAAATGTTTTAAATAAATTGTATTTTTTATGTCTCATACGCTTCCCTGGTAGAAAGTTCTAATGACCATTTCTTCCATCCATTTTCTTAGAAAACATCATCTAAGTCCCATAATTGAGGGTTTTGTTTTCTGAAAGAGTGATTTTAAAAGACACTTTGAATATTAGGATTTATCAATAAGAATATACACCGAAACCAGAAAACAAATTTTAAAAATGAAATACTCATTTTATGAATGAAATTTTCTAGGATAAACCTAAGAATCTGTTAGAATTTTAAAATTAACCAATAAGTTTATAGAAATAAAACATAATAATCTGAAATCAGTGGGGAAAAATAAAAATTGAATATAGGAAACTTGATGAAGCCTTTAGAAGGCAGGGAAGCAGGACCAGGTAAATATCTAATTAGTGTTGCCTCTCTGAAAGTCCAGGTCTGCTTTTAAGATAGCATCTTTCAAACTACAGGTCACAGCATACCAGTGGTGTGAAATAAAGTTAATGGGCTGAAACCAAGATTTATTTTATAAATCAGATGGAATACGCTATGTCAGAATAAAAGATAACAGAGCCAAACAGAATAGAATGGAATGGAAAATATTTGACAGCATTGCAGCAGGTAAGGAGGGGAAATGTACATTTGAGAAATTTTGCTTTAGTATATGTGAGTGTACACATGGCTATGTGCACATATGTATTGGCCAAGGTTGAAAATATATTTCTCTATGTGAGTTTTGGTTGAAACATTTGAAATCTACTTCTTTAGAGCTTATAACTGTAACACTTGATGTTCATATTAACAATAGAGAAAACCTAAGTATCGGGTGATATGGGTGAAGAAATAATACAGATCCTTGTTATTGAAGATTAAAACATAATAAAAATAGCAACATCCACACATCATTAACAATAATAGGCCAGGCATGGTGGCTCACACCTGTAATGCTAGCACTTTGGGAGGCTGAGGCAGGCAGATCACCAGAGTTCAGGAGTTCAAGACCAACCTGGCCAACACGGTGAAACCCCATCTCTACTAAAAATACAAAAGTTAGTAGGGCCTGGTGACAGGTGCCTATAATCCCAGCTACTTGGGAGGCTGAGACGGGAGGATCACTTGAATCCAGGGTGCAGAGGTTGCCCTGAGCGGAGATTGTGCCACTTCACTTCAGCCTGGGCGAAAGAGCAAAACTCCTTCTCAAAAATAATAATGATAATAATAAACATATAAAATTATCATGTGACAGAATTCCAAGTGCTTTACATTTATTTACACTAAATTTTCACAACTCAACTGTATGAAGTTCTATCATCCCAATTTTAGAGTAAACTTAAGCAAAAGGAAGCTAGCCAGTTGGGGAACCAGATTCAAAAACTGGGAGCGGGTCCGTTACCACCCCATGCGCCTTTGCACTGTTCCTTCCTCACCTCATGGAGACTGAAGGTGAGTTTGCTTTGGAAAGCAATGAAAGAAAATAGAAATTGCTTTGACAATCTTATTAGCATGTGATTTATTGATATCAAGGATCTGTAGTTTGCAAAGTTAGGCCTCAGATCAAGAGAACAGGTGTTTTCTTAGAGACCAGCAGTTCCAATACCTGCCAGTAGCTTCTTGGAGTAATAGGCAGAGAAGAGTTCCCAAATGCTGGGCTGACCAAGTGGAAAAAGCAAAATGCTGCAAGTGACTGGAAATGTCTGCACAGGATATGAGAGAAGAGACTCGCTTAGCAGGTAATTGCCATTTATCCGTCTATTCATTCATTTAATAAATGCATTGTGAGGTCCTGGTCTGGGACTGATACAGTGGCATTGTGATATATCTCTGACCCCAAGGGGCAAAGTCGCTGTTCTTCTGAGGCTTATATTCAATTAGGGGAAGCAGGTTGATGAAACAAATACATAAACAAAGATGGAATAACTTTTTCAGAAATGATCGTGCTCTGAAGGAACGAGACACAGGAAAAAAACATACAAATTACTCATAACTAGAGGGGGAAGAGTTGCTGTTTTAGTTAGGATGGTCAGGAAAGTTCTTTCTGTGAAAACAATATTTTAGCAGAGACTTCAATGAAGCAAAGGCACGAGAGAGTATGTTCCAGGCAGAGGGAAAACCGACTGCAGATGTCTTCGGTGTCTTTAGTGTGATGCTTTGCAAATGCTCCTGTCTTGGACCTGTTCACTTTATGCTTCTAGTTTTAACTGTTAATTTGGGGCTGGAAGGCTGGGCACTGACATGCCAGCAGTAGTCATCCTGAGGGAGTGGGATGGTGGGAAAAGAGGAACCCCTTTCATTTTGTGGTTGTGTTATTGGTGAATAATACTACATATACATTTTTATTATATTTAATTATTTTCCAACAGTCACATCATGCTTGTCTATTAGATGCATTAAATTACTTACTTTTTTCTGTTCATCGCATACCCACTACCTTAGACTCAGTGCAATGAGTCATGGTACTGGCTGGGCAGATACTTACCAGACTTGTTTTCCTGTAACCAACAGGAAACATTTTTGGGCAATATTTTTTTACGGAAAAAAAAGCTATTGATTTTTTTGCAAACAAGCACTTGTGTTTCCATGTTTCGGTGAGTTAGGTAAAATCATCATAAACGAATGGACCCTGAATCCCTTGCTCCTGCCCTGATTTTCTGACGTGGTTGCCATGGAAACACAGGCACATTCAGGAGCTCTGCAGAGGTTCCAAGTTATGGGATAAGATAAATACGACTAACAGTGGATGGGCTGGTGCAGGTGACACCTGCAAACTGGGTCTTGCAGGATGGTGAGTGCCGTCCACCACTTTGGAGGAGGCAGTGGATGGGCTGGTGCAGGTGACACCTGCAAACTGGGTCTTGCAGGATGGTGAGTGCCGTCCACCACTTTGGAGGAGGCACTGGAGTATCAGCAGTCCTGCATCAGTGGCAAGGCAGAGGCTGAGAATCCTTCCAGGAGGAGAACTCATGCTTTTCCCTGTGCACCCAGGTTCAGAGAGGACACGGTGAATGAGAGCGCTGCCCCAGAGATGCCATCTAGTGACCAGGTTCATAAACCGGGAAATTACAAAGCACAGATAGCTCCGGGACGGACAGTGCTTTTGGAAGTTCATAAAAAGTGGAATAGTTTGAAAACCTGATAATACGAATGTCGCATCATGGATCACTTTCGTAAATGTTTCTTCAAAACAATCTGTGGTTTTTTTTCCTGTCTGCTACGAGTATTATTTTCCAATTTGAACCCACGTTGTCTTTTTTTTTATTTGTCTCTATAATTTTGATAAGATGTTTTTTAAAAAATTGACATTGATCTTTCTACCAGTAAGAAAGAAAGACTATAGTCATTTTCAGGGAGAGTTAATAACGCTTCAAAGTGCTGGAATGAGAGAATGAAGCAATCATCTCTCTCATCAGGCAGCTCCAAAGCATTAAGTCTACTCCAAAACAGAACTAATGCCCAGGTATAATTTTAGTGATGACCGAAACCTGAACGAATTGACAATTTCAGTTTAATTTATGTAATAAAAGGTTTTTAAGCATCCAGAACTCAAATAGATATTCATTATACATTTTATATTTCAATTCCAGTTTTTATTATTTTAAAACATTTTATTTTCTCCACTTAACAAAATGATACAGGGGCAGAAGTACAATCAGTTATCATCAGTTAGAAAGGCAATTGGAATAGCGGAAATCAGGCCAGGTGCGGCGGCTTACGCCTTTAATTCCTGGAACTTGAATCGCTTGAGTTCAGGAGTTTGAGACCAGCCTGGGCAACATGACAAGCCCCTGTCTCTACAAAAGAATACAAAAATTAGCTTGCCGTTGTGGTGCACGCCTATAGTCCCAGCTACTCAGGAGGTTGAGATGGGAGAAAAACGAGAGTCTGGGAGGTCCAGGCTACAGTGAACCATGATCACACCGCTGCACTAAAGCCTGGGCGACAGAGCAAGACCCAGCTTGGTGACAGAGCAAGACAAGACTCTGCCTCAAAAATAATTAATAATTAAATAAATAAATAAGCAAATAAGCAGGGGAAACTGGATGCAGGGAATATGCAAATTATCTGCACCAAAATCCAACTCAGTTTACCAAATCTAACTCTTCAACATCAAGTATGCCAACTAGCTATAAATGCATTCGCAACTGTAGTTTGCAGTGTCTCTGAATGTGTCTCTCTGACTTTATTTGACTCTAGATTCCGGGTTTTGAAAAGATAAACCTAACGTAATGGGGAATCAGCATTTTTGGCTCCTATTAGGAAGCCATGGGCACAGCTACTTGAAGAAGGTGACTCTGCTATGACGTGAATTAGAAAACATGTGGCATTACAGGTTTTGAGTTGTTGTTCCTGCACCACTTTATCGGAAACAAACCATTAAAATCTAAAATGGCATTTTCTCCAATTCCAGGAGTGTTTCAGTTGAGGAAAAAAATGCTAATGTTAGTATCACTGAAGAATTTTCCTGCCTTTCACTAGGCCCTGGTTTAAGGGCCACTTTAGATGCCAATAAAATGTTTCTTGCAGATGTTAATGAAAAACCTTCTGTTGAAGATGGAAAAGTTACTTGATGTTTTTATTGCCCTAAAATCAAAGTGAAAATTAGCTTCTTATAGACTCATTGAAGGAGCTGAAATAAACATGTAGTTCCAAACGCTATGACTGTATTTGGAATGAGATGATTGAGAAAGTATGTTTTTCTTTTTCAGATGTGTGTCCAATACTGATTCTGAGACTCTCTGCTCAGAATTAACCTTTGAGAGGCTGGGAGACGTATGCATCAGTCTAAACCAGAGAAATGTGAAAAGAAAACAAACAAAAATAAAAATAAAAGAGTCAATGAGCTAGGGATTGAATGGAAGAAAACGTTCACTGCAATTGTAGGGAGAGAACATTTTTTTTTTCCAGTTTGATGGATGTATTTGCAGAGAACCAAATCTGCCACTGAGAACAACTACAGAAGCTGAATTTAAAAATAATAATGTTTTGGCCAGGCATGGTGGCTCGTGCCTGCAATCCCAGCACTTTGTGAGGTCAAGGTGGGTGGATCACGAGGTCAAGAGATTGAGACCAGCCTGGCCAACATGGTGAAACCCCATCTCTACTAAAAATACAAAAATTAGCCAGGCATGGTGGCGTGTGCTTGTAGTCCCAGCTACTCAGGAGGCTGAGGCAGGAGAATTGCTTGAACCCAGGAGGCGGAGGTTGCAGTGAGCTGAGACTGCGCCACTGCACTCCACCCTGGGTGACAGAGCGAGACTCTGTCTCAAATAACAATAACAATAATAGTGTTTCAAGGTGTCAGGAAGATAAAAAGGCAGCTAAGATTCAGACAAGATCTTTTGAAAAGGAAAACTCATTGATATGAAGCCCAAACTCTTCTTGAAGTATTTTCTCACTGTGACTGCAAAAGGGAAGGACCCTGAGGCCAAGCAGAAGCTCAGCCTAAAGTGACAGCTCAGCAGAGCTTCTGGAAGCCTCAGAGGATTGAGAGACAGGAATTGGTGTTCAGACCTTCCAAGGCCACCAACTCCTGACAGACAGTGATCCCAGAGACAAGAAGAACATAAGGCATAAGTCAAAATCGAATCTCTGTTTGCCTGTAAGACATCTGCCATCTCTTAAACTCACCAGTGTAAGGTGGTAAGAACACAACCAGAAAGCAGCCTCTATAAGGCTGAGAAGCTGAGCTTAGGTTGTGCTTATAACATGGTCAAACACTAGTGTTGAGGCCTACTCGGAAGTTGGGCCTTTATGCAAATAACCTGGGCTCTCTATTGGGAGTACTGAATGGCTACGGCCTAGGGTTAACAGTGAACCAGAAATAACAAAGACAAAAATGAATATCGGGTTCAAGCTCAGATTCCATCACCTGTTGGATGTAAGACCCCAGATCAACTCAATCCATGGTTGGATGAAGGTTAACTGCACCCAATCTAACTGCAGGTCAAAGCTAAAATAAAATCTCTCTGGAAAAATATGACACCCAGAGTCTCAATTTTTTTATATAAATATTCAAAATTTTATTAAACGATATAAGAACACCAAAGTACTTCTGATATACTAGACCAAGAGAAAAAACAATCAATAGAAGCAGACTCAAGGGTTACAATAATTTTTATTTTGTAAATATTGATTTAAGAAACATGATTAACGTATTTGACAAAATATGAATTATAGAGTAAAAGTAAAATGGAAATTCTAGAACTGAGAACATAACTACCAAGTAATCTATAATCTTTCTAATTATCTTTTACCTTGATTTAGAGTTTTTCCAAAGGATTAAAGTGAGATTAGTAAACCAGGAAACCTCTAAGATCATTAAACCCCAGGATCTTTGACATTTGCCAGTCACTGGGTCTTTGAGACAGACACATGTTAGTCTATGTAAAGTGTTATTCAGAATCAGTATCTCTTCCAGTCTAGTTCTGGCCTCTGGTTGCAGAGCAATTTTAGTAAATTCACATACATGTCAATAACTCAGTCATGCCTTAGTGAAATCAATGAGGTTAATCAGAATTCTGCACATACTACACTGTGGTGAGCACTGCTTAATACCATCCAAATTACGTCAAGCAATCGGGATGGGAGTTCAGAAAGGGAATGACCCTACAGGTTAGTGTGGTGAGACTTGAGCTTTCTTGGCTAGCATCGTGGACAATCACTCTGTGAAGGAATGATTAATTTGAGTGTTCCTATTTCCCATCACATGCAGATTCCGGGGGAAATTCTTCCAACTCTCCTCTCCTGCCTCTTCTTTTACAGTGTGGAAATACTTGCCCAAATCAAACAAAACTAACAAAACAAAAGTAGCCAATCTCATGAAGCTCGTGTTCCATATATATAGGAAGTCCCCTGTGTTGGACTTCTAGCCCATAAAACTGTGAGAGGATACATTTGTGTTCTCTTAAGCATCTATGTCTATAGTAATTTTTTAAAGCAGCCATAGGAAACCAAAATGTGCCATCTACTTCGTAAGATTAAAAAATGAATCACGTATATTTATTTTTCTTTTTCCTTCTCCTGCCACCCTTTTTTTTTTTCCCTTGAGACAGTGTCTCTGTTGCCCAGGCTGGTGTGCAATGGTATGATCTCAGCTCACTGCAACCTTCACCTCCCAGATTCAAGCAATTCCCCTGCCTCAGCCTCCCAAGTAGCTGGAATTACAGGCACACACCACCACACTAGGCTAATTTTTGTATTTTTAGTAAAGACAGGGTTTCTCTGTATTGACCAGACTGGTTTTGAACTACTAACTTCAAGTGATCTACCAACCTTGGCCTCCCAAAGTGCTGGGATTGCAGGCATAAACCACCACGCCCGGCTAAATCATGTGTCTTAGAAGCGTGCCTGGCACATAATAAATTCTCCATCATCGTTAGCCATATAATTCATTGCAAAGTTGAGAAGTAAATGAGACAAAATCCCTAAAGCCCTTGGTACAGAGCCTAGAGCCTAGCACACAGAAGGTGCCTGATCAACGGTGTTTATTGTTACTTAAAAAGAGATCTTACTTGTGAGCTATAAGAGAGCATGTGGCTTTGTGCAGAGAAATCTTAGGACCCTCTGCCTTGTTTCTTTGCTTTCATAAAAATATTGAGATATCTAACTTAGCTGAGAAGCAACTATAGACTTAAAGAAGCATACTAAAACTGAAGTAATTTTTTGGAATTTAAAAAAAAAAAAAGGATGAAACAGAGGTCAGATTGCTCTTAATGCAAACTTCCCTGACCTTGGGATATGTTTCCTGAAAGCTTCAGGATCTTTTTCTTCTTGAAACATTTAAGTGTGTCCCTTTTATGTCAGTAATAGCAGCATTAATGGAGGCGGTCCGGGCAGGCAGGAGCAGGCTGGGTGACGTGAGTCCTGGCCTTGTCAAATGGTGTCACTCTATGGAAAGGCAGCATTAAATTTCTGAATGTCAAGTCAAGCAGTGTGTCCAACCTGGAAACGTTTTGCCTTACCACAGCTAAATAATTAAATACTGTCGCGGCTCAGCGTGTTGCTTAAAGTTAACACATCAGGATTTACATTATTCTCAGCCACAGGCACATTTTTCACCAGTTTTAAAACCCTCACAATAACTAGACTGTCCTGTCCAGCCAGCCCTTGTGCACACAATTTTCGAAGCATATCAGCTCCTCGAAACAAATGTATTTAGTCAGAATAATATGTCTGTCGCCAAGCAAAGATGAATCATGATTTAATGGAGCTTGAAATTACTTTAGTCTGTAAAGCTCAGCGGGAAGATGGGTTTCACCTGCCTGCCCTGTCCATTGTTTACGCCTCCAACGTGACTCGCAGACGTGCTCAGGGCTGAAACTAGGAAACCAGGTAATACTCATCTGTTACATAACAGGCCTTCCCTTTTTCCCCCTCTTTGTAGCACTGATCATGGGTTCAATTAAAACAGAATTTGTGCAGTTTTCCAGGGGCCGCATCAACAGAGAAGTGACAAAAACAAATGAGTAAATCAGGTCGACTGCAGCACGGGAGGGTTTGTGCAAACCAGAACATGGTGATTTATAAATACCACTTGAAAATGTGATGTATACCCATTTTATAGATAAATAGAGGTACCTGAAAAGAACAACTGCTACTCACAGACTATTAGGACCGTAATTCACATCTATGGTAATTTCCTAAAGTAGAAAAAGTCTTTCACGGTCTGAAATATTCATGGCATACCATACCTATAACTCATGGGACAGTGAAAGACTTTGCCAAGCTGACTCCAATTGAGCAATACTGCATGCTTTTTAAAAATGATATAAAAAGAAAAGGGAAATGGGGAGCCTACTTAATATAGCCAGCTTTCTGATGACACCTAGAAGCACTAGTTCCTGTAGGAATGGGACATTTTATTTCTGTGTTTGTTTTGTTATCGTAAAGCATCATTTTTGTCCTACTTCCATATGTTATGGGAAGATTTCCACTCATCTTAGACTCTCTGAACTCTCTTATTTAGGGAACCACTTGAATATATTTTGTTGAAAAACATATAAAGCTTTGGGTATGGTGAAAATTGGTTTAGCAAAACAGTTAAGTTATATCTTGAAAGAAATAAAGGAGAATTGGTGGATTTCAAGTTGCAGCTTCTAGGAACAGAGATGAGAGATGGAAGAGCAGGGAAGAGAGAGGAAGGGGAGGGAATGGATGGAAGGAGAGAGTGGGGAGAAAGAGAGAGCCCCTCTTACAGTCTGCACCTTAACTTTCTGAGTGACCTCCTGCTCCCCCCTCACCCTGCCCTCTAACAAAAGAGACACAGTTATACCCTATTATCAAGATTTTTATTGTATTTACTCTTCCTTTTTAGACCCTTTCTTTTCCCTTTCATCCTTAAAGTAAATCTGTGACACCTGCATTGCTTAAGTATCTCCTTTAGGTGATTAAATGAGATCAGGGTGGCGTCTATTACGACACAAACAGAACAAAACGGTCCTCTGATGGGAGGTACAGGAACCCAGAGATGGAGGGAGAGGGAGGGGGAGGAACAAGAGCAGGCGGCTTCCTTCCTCCCAGGCACAGAAGCGAAGGGAGACTGTGCTGCTGACATCCCCACCGTGTAAGGTGGGCTGAAGCCCTGTGTTTGGACACAGAAGAGAAAGAGAATCCGAGGGATACCAGAGGCAGGGCATCTGGTTCACCCACAACATTGGTTAAATAAACATAGTACTGATTTTTACCATTAAAACTGGGTACCAAAAGAGCCATTTATTGGAGACACTGTTTATCTGTTTACAATGCCTGTAGGTCCTCGAAAATAATGTGATTTCTCCTTAAACGCCTGGTTGGAGAAAGTCCCCAAAGGTACCATCCTGTATCTCCATGGCCTGATTAGAGGCCTTAAGTTCCAGGTGTCCTTTAATTTCACTGCTCTGCATTTTGCTCTCATGACCAAAGGGAACTGTCACAGTAATCGTATCACTATGTATTTTCTGAGATGATCTGAAGGAGGAATACTTTAATAAGACCTAAGTAGAGTGGGGCGTAATACCATTGGTTCAGTGTCATCTTACACATCTTCTGAAATATCTAGAGGAGAACAAACAAGTATAAATAAAAAGCAGACCCCTTTTGTCCCCAACCACTTGTGACATCTGGCTAGTAAAAGCCAATGATTTGTGGCGCCATACATTTTTTTCCTTCCTAGTGGCCTAGGAAAGATGCTCAACAATTTTCATTACATTTGAATGTTGATGTCAGCTTGTCCCTAAGAATGAAGGGCCTTGAAGCAATTAGGCACAATACGGTCACACAGAAGATTCTGTCCTGCTTCTGGGTTGCAGGAACCACTCCAACTGCCATCTAACCCCTGGGGCAAGTTCAACGAGGAACTGGCTACCTGAAGGAGCCGCCCCAGGCAAAACACAGATGAGGATAATAACGTTCCACGTGGAGGAACCTACAGGGAGAAGAAGAGTCCTGCTTCAGCTTTGCCAAAGAATGGGGTGGTCTCTTCTTATGGCAGCCACATGCAGCCAGCAGCGGTGGCGTTGAAATGGAAAAGGTTCCCCTGTCCCCCTCGCAGAGCATGCGATGGGGTGTGCCTGCTTCTTCAGTGCCCCGTTGCTCAAACCTCTAGTGGCGCATACAAATGGGCAGGTGGTGGGGCTCCCAGCCCATGGCAGTGTCTCGGGGTGGATGTTTAGGGCTGAAGCCCCAGAGGGCGTATGTTCCAGGGTGCTCTCTCAGTTCACCGTCTATAGGCGGCTTGTGTTAACCAGCTCAGTGAGACCCTCTACCTTGTCATAAGGACAGAGGGCTTTCTGGATCCCGGGTTCTTGCCTTGGTGTACCGGAAGAATCGGATCACACGTGGGCTTGGAGAATGACTGCAAAGTTGTAGTGAGTGGAAGTTAACTCCGCTGATGGGGGAGTCAGAAAGGAGATGGTTTTCCCCTGGAGTTGGGCCGCTGGGTGCCCGGGCTGTCCTCCTACTGCCCAGGTCAAACTCCACCTCGTCCCACCGGTCGATGGCTCCCGCCGGGAGCCGGCGTCTGTAGGTGTGTTCTTCTGCTGGCAGGCTCTCCACGACCAGCCGCTTGGTCTTCTTCCACTGACGCGTTCTTCTCTCCCTCCAGCAGCTTCTGTCTCTGCCGTGCTAGGGTCATGGATTTTTCTAGGCCCAGGGTGGGGCGCGGCGGGCCAGGACGGTCTTGGAAAAGCAAGAGTGCCTGTCCTCACCTAGCTCCCCAGGGCTAGAGGCCTAGCCAGGAACCCCGCCCTCTCCTACCCAGCGCCAGGGACCCCGCCCTCTTTACCCAGCGCCAGGGACCCCGCCCTCTCCTACCCAGCGCCAGGGACCCCGCCCTCTTTACCCAGCGCTTTCCTTCCCGCTTCCGTATCGTTTAAAAGGACCGTGCTCTTCCTTTCCCAGCACTCCCGCAGGAGTGTTAAACGGCCAGCAGGAATTATCCACTACAGAAGCGGAAGGGAGAGAATGGAAATGGCCGCAGGCAGCTCCTCTCCCCTAGACAGCTCGGGGCGCAGCGGAAAGAGCACAGTCTGCAGGACAAGTGCGGAGGACTTCAGTCCCCTCTGCTGTATATTGGCTTTAGGACTCAAGTTGTCCATCTTTAAATAGAGGAAGGCGTTTCCCAGAATTACCACAATCAAAGTAGGTGAGAGCACTTAAGAAAATTGTGCACGGAGATCAGCTGCTGATATGTAAATACTGCTGAAGCTGCTTATTCAAGGTAATCTAAATTCCGCCCCCCCCCCCTTTTTTTTTGAGACAGAGTTTCACACTTGTTTCCCCGACTTGAGTGCATTGGCGTGATCTCGGCTCACCACAGTCTCTGCCTCCCGGGTGCCTCCGCTTCCTGAGTAACTGGGATTACAGGCGTACACTACCACGGCCGGCTAATTTTGTATTTTTAGTAGAGACGGGGTTTCTCCATGTTGGTCAGACTGCTCTCGAACTCCTGACCTCAGTTGATCCGCCCGCCTTAGCCTCCCAAAGTGCTGGGATAACAGACGTGAGCTTTCAAGGCCTCTGTGCCTTGGAAGACAATTCCACGCATGGCCCTAAATTTCCGTTTTTAAAAGTGGACTCAAACTCTGCTTTCTTATCAGAAGACTTTTGTTTGTTTGTTTGTTTTTAAGATTCTACTCCTTTTGTATGCTCTGTCACTTTTTTGAGCTTTAAAAGCCGTCAACTTTTTTTTTTTTTTTGAGACGGAGTCTCGCTCTGTCACCCAGGCTGGAGTGCAGTGGCCGGATCTCAGCTCACTGCAAGCTCCTCCTCTCGGGTTCACGCCATTCTCCTGCCTCAGCCTCCCGAGTAGCTGGGACTACAGGCACCCGCCACTTCGCCCGGCTAGTTTTTTGTATTTTTTAGTAGAGACGGGGTTTCACCGTATTAGCCAGGATGGTCTCGATCTCCTGACCTCGTGATCCGCCCGTCTCGGCCTCCCAAAGTGCTGGGATTACAGGCTTGAGCAACTTTTAAAGGAGGAAACAAGACCCAAAACATGAAATAGTAGTGATTGTTAGTAACTCTTTCAGTGGTTGATGGCCAAAAAAAGAAAAAAGGATGTGTTTTTTTAATCTATGGATTTTATTAACCTTCCCTACATCAATGCCCCAACAACTGCAGTGACTGAAAAATATCTGTTCTGTTATGAACTAGCCAATCTACTTTGGAAATAGGTGACATCCTCAGGACCTGGGGAAAATGTTTGAGACAGAGGACGGGCTGGTCGTCTTATTTATATCATTGTGAAAATGAACTGCAATTTATATTTCACACTCACCCATTACTCTCATGGCCCAGATACGTATTTGTACTAACCCAGAGATGATATAGAGGTAGTTGGAATATGCTTCTGGATTTATTAATTTCAACTCGAAGCCATATTCAAAAAATTAATTATCAGGAAATAGATGAAATAGCTAATAAGCATATGAATAAACTGTAAATGTTTTTTTAAATGCTAGATAAGAGAGCAATGAATGACCTGTCCTCTGTCATTGTAATTCTCAGAAAACCAAAACTCCTGGTTTTCCAAAACAACTGGAAATGAGATGGACAAAAATTAATGAAATCAAAAAACTAACATATACAACAAACCCCCATGACACAAGTTTACTTATAGAACAAACCTGCACACGTGCCTGTGAACTTAAAGTTAAATTTTAAAAAAAGGGGTGCTGGGGCTGGGCGTGGTGGCTCACACCTGTAATCTCAGCATTTTGGGAGGCTGAGGGGTGGGCAGATCACTTGAGGTCAGGAGTTCCAGACCAGCCTGGCCAACATGGTGAAACCCCATCTCTACCCAAAATACGAAATTAGCCAGGCGGGGTGGCAGCACATGCCTGTAATCTCAGCTACTCGGGAGGCTGAGGCAGGAGAATCCCTTGAATGCTGGAGGCGGAGGTTGCAGTGAGCTGAGATCTCACCACTGCACCCCAGCCTGGGCGACAGAGTGAGACCCTGTGTTGGAAACAAACAAACAAACAAACAAACAAAAAACTAAAATCTTTATAAGTCCAAACGAGAACTAAGATATGAAGAGGAACTCCACGTCAGGCTCTAGAGGATTAAGAAGACCCTACTAGATCATCACAGCGTTTTATTATTTATTTATTTGAGATGGAGTTTTGCTCTGTTCCCCAGGCTGGAGTGCAGTGGCACAATCTTGGCTCACCGCAACCTCCGCCTCCCAGGTTCAAGCAATTCTCCTGCCTCAGCCTCCCAAGTAGCTGGAACTATAGGCGTCTGCCACCACACCCAGCTAATTTTTGTATTTTTAGTAGAGATGGGGTTTCGACATGTTGGCCAGCCAGGCTTGTCTCGAACTCCTGAGTTCAACTGATCCACCCTCCTCGGCCTCCCAAAGTGCTGTGATTACAGGCGTGAGCCACCGTGCCTGGCCAATCATCACAGATTCTGTGCCTTGAAAGACAATTACAGAAAATGTGTGTGGGAAGCTCAGAGACTGAAGATGCCTTTGTCAGCTGTGCAAGACAACAGAACAAAGGTTTCAGGCTAGGAAGGGACTTGACTGGGGTCTCGGGTGTGTACCCCACACTTTTTTATCCAGACCAGGAAAGCCTGCCTCTTGGGACTAAGAATGAGGAAGAATTAGACTGTCCTGACTTTAAACTTCTCCTGGGTGCTGCTTCTACTTTCTGAAATAAGGACGACCTCTGTCTGGTGACTTTTCCTATCAAAATGTCAGCAGTGGTATTTATTATACTATTTAGTCTCATTAGTCACCATTAATTGTTTCAAGTGCTTTTTCAAAGTCATCAGCTGAAATCCTCCAGCTCATTCAGTGATGCTTTCAATTAATCCCCTTAAAAAGCTCTTTGTATCACAACCCATATGTGCTTGTTAATGGGCGATTAGTGGGTAGTCTCCAATATTTTCTTCTTGAGACAATTCACTACTAAGCAGGGGTGGGGATCATTTATTTGTACACAACCTGAATGGATTATATAAGCTCCTCTTCCAAGTAGGAGGAATCATAAAGATTTAACGGCCATTTTTCCATCTAAGGCTTCCCATGTTTTAAGGGAAAAAGAAGTTTGTATAGCTATGGCATATTTGGTCTTTATAAAAACTAACTACAGTCTTCATGCACAGAGTTGGGGAAAACACCATGAACACTGAACAGAAAAAAAAAAAAAATAGAAATAGCGCCGTGTACCACTTCGGAATATTCTTGCACAAACGTGAGATCCATCTTTTACTGAAATCTGTGCTCATCATGGTTTCATTCTCCAATAGCAGTCCCTTTGCTATCCAAGGTTCTTTGAACAGAAATCAGAACTGGTGAGTCTGGAGTGGCCAGACATGGAGCCATTGGAACTGAGGTGGACAGGGAAAGGGCTGAGCTGACAGTGGGTCAGTCAGGTAGGAAGCCAGGCTCACAGAAGCCCAGCAGGAAGCTGAATACGAAGCTGATCTGCAGAGCTGAGTAACTGAGCATCCGGCTTCTGGAAGGAAGAACACACTACCTAAATTGAATTTCTCTTTCCCTCACTTACAGGGGAATTACTAACCTCCCCATACCTCCATTTCTTCATCCTCAAAATGGGGATAATAGTTTATCCATCTCACTGATTGGTTGGAACAACTGCATGAGATAATGTGTGCTTGGCACCTTCCACGCAGGCCCATCTGATCAGTGAACATGGGACCTGGTGCCAACCCCAGGGCCTCTGCACTGGGTCACCTGCTTAGAGTCTCATCTTCCAGGTCTTTCCATGGCTGACTCTTCATTCAGATTTCCCTCCTTAGGGAGACCTTGCCCAGAATCTTTAGAAACTATTGTCTGGAGTTTATTTTTGTAATAATATTCACCAGTATCTGAAATATCATTAGCTTATTTGCTTATTGCAGTCTCCTCTCCCCTAGAATGACCGCCCCTGAGGATCGGGATCATGTTTGTCTCATTTCGACTCAACCATCCCAGCATCGAGCATTGTGCTGTCACGACACAGTTCCCAAATCAAGCAGAAATTCCATGTGAGTGAATAAGTGGATCTGTGACTGCTGGGTGATGGATCAGCAGGGTGCGGGGCCAGGTATCAGCAGCTCCAACAAGGAGAACAGTACACTGAAGGAAACTACTAGGTTGATGCAAGAGTAACTGCAGTTTTTGCTGTTAGAAGTAATGGCAAGGTCGGATGCAGTGGCTCGCATCTGTAATCCCAGCACTTTGGGATGCTGAGGCCGGTGGATTACTTGCTGTGAGGAGTTTGAGATCTGCCCGGCCAACATGGTGAAACCCCATCTCTACTAAAAAGACAAAGATTAGCTGGGTGTGGTGGTGCGTGCCTATAATCCCAGCTACTAGGAGGCTGAGGCAGGAGAATGGCTTGGACCCGGGATGCAGAGGTTGCAGTGAGCCAAGATGACACCACTCAACTCCAGCCTGAGGGACAGAGGGAGATTCGGTCTCTAAATAAATAAATAAATAAATAGGCCTGGCTTGGTGACTCACGCCTGTGATCCCAGCACTTTGGGAGACTGAGGTGGGTGGATCACCTGAGGTCAGGAGTTCGAGACCAGCCTGGACAACACGGTGAAATCCTGTCTCTACTAAAACTACAAACATTAGCCGGGCATGGTGGTGCGCACCTGTAATCCCAGCTACTCGGGAGGCTGGGGCAGGAGAATCACTTGAACCTGGGTGGCGGAGGTTATAGTGAGCCGAGATCATGCCCTTGTGCTTCCAGCCTGGGCAACAAGAGTGAAACTCCATCTCAAAATAATAATAATAATAATGATAATAATAAATAATGGCAAAAACCACAATTACTTTTGCACTAACCTAATACTTACAGAATCTCTCCTTTTCTTTTATCCATCAGAATTTTTGGAAACTTTCTTATTTTTAGGCTGCTGTGTCAAAACCCTTTTGTCCTGGCAGGCCTGCCGCGTCTTCCCCAGAAGAGAGCACTGCCGGTTTCCTATGGCTAAGGGTCTGAGGCTGTGGGGAAGACAGTGTCAGGATGGTAAATATAAGGTGTGGCTGTCAGCCTATCTCTGTGTGCTTAGTGAAGCCAGAGGGAAGGACAATAGTGCGTTTGTGCCTTCCTTTTGAAACTGACTTTAGGAGAGAATGAATGGTGATAGCGACAGTAGCCACTTCAGCAGTAGCAGTAGCAGCAACACGGCAGGGCTTCCCTGGGCCTGGTGCTGTTTCTACATAGTATCTCATTGCTTCTCATGATGGCTCAGAGAGGGAACTACCATTAGTATCCCCATGTTACAGTTGAAGAAATAGGCTCCCCAAACTGCTGAACCTTCCCCAAGGTCATGCCGTGGATAAAAATCAAGGTCAGGACTCTGAAGTCAGGCCACCGAACTCCAGAACTTCCACGCTTAACCCATGAAGAGTGTTCCAAGGAGACAGCTCAAATTGAACAAATAAAATAAATGGGATAAGTAGAAGGACTCATGTAAAGAAGGAAGTATATGAAAAACATGCATGTTTGTGCTCTTCTGATTGACTGATTGATTGATCGATTGATTTAAAGGAATCATGGAGACTAGAGACGGTGGGAATAGGAACAGTCTAAGCCCTGTGCAAAGGTAATAAATACTATTTTTTTCCCTTAGTAGTTTCCAGTCAGGAATATAGTATCATCATGAGCAAATATGATGTTTTTGTTTTTATTTCACAAGAGAAGGCAGAAACCTAGAATTTGATATGACGTTTTCACCCCACTCCTCATTTTAAGTAGGTAATTAAGTGTTTTTAAACTTTGAACAGGCCAACACAAAAGGATTGAGACACCAATCATGGGGGGCTAATATGGCCTCGAGCTATCAGTTTAAATCTGTAGTTTAGGGGATTGGTTTAGGATTTGGGCTATGCTGAATTATCCCAGGAGGGCTGTCTGTTTTCTGTGTGTACAGTAAGGACTGGGGGGGGCCTTGCTTCTGACTAAGTTTGGAAACCCACTTCATGAAGGTCATAGGAGTCTGCTTTTACATTCACGGCAGGCATGGACTTCACATCTGAACCTAGAGGCGGATGTGGAAGAATGAACTTGTAAAATTGGCCATGAGGCACAGCACATGAAGCCTCCTGGCACGTTAAGGGTATTATCAGTCTAAGAGGATGAGTGTTTTTCCCCGCTCCGCTAATGTCTCAGCATTGTGAGGAATGTAAACCAAGGCTTTGACTTACAAATTCAAGAATGAAGACTAATGATAGGGAAAACGTAATTGTAACCCTTCCTTCTAGCTTCCTCCTTCCTGCAGGCAGCTCTCTCACTGTTGCAGGGGTGTCCTTCCCATTAAGCAAATGAGCATTGCGTGTGCAAATGGTGTCCTGGGATCTGGGCGAGATGATCCCTGTCTGGATACATTTTAATATTGCCTGTGGTGTTTCACATCCTTAAACATACTCTCGGAAATGTGTTTAGCAATCTAACAGAATTGAAATCAAGTTTAATGTAAAATTACAATGATTTTCTATAGGTCAAAAGGGTGCAATTAAATGTGTCTTTACTATATTGTTAAAAATCAAGTTACTACTATCCTCTGCCTGTTCGATTAAATGATAGCATATTCAACGTATGTAAATGATGCAGTTTCATCATGAAGGAATTGAGTCAAATTGAGGGACCGTGTGTTTTCAGTGAATGAGATCTATGAATCGATGAAGGCAAGAACTGTTCTCAGTAACAAATAGAGCCTTACTGTATTTGAAGAAAATTGCATGCTTTTGCGTTGCCTTCAAATTAGGCTTTGTTATTGTTGCTATTTTTTTTTCTCTTTAATCAACTACAAAGTTTAAAACTCCAAAATGGCAGGTATCATACTTGTTCTGTAAAGCAATACCGTCCCTGAATCTTGTGCCCATAGCTAGCACTCAAATCCATATGTTGTTACATACTCCAAGTAGTTAGTATTCTGGGTACTAATATTTAACATTTCTAAATGTCTTGGTGTTTTTAATGATTATTAATACGGCAGAACCACCATCAACTTGGAGATTAGCGTCGTGTATTCTCATCTTCCGTACATCTTGGATAAATCACTTCTCATAGATGGTAAAATGAAGCCGTTAGAGCTTACTGGTGCCCCTAGGTAGATAGCGTGTGCCTCAGTTGCAATGAGAGGTGATTTTTAGGTGGCACCAGCCTCCATATTAAATGGTATTAAACCATATGGTAAAAAACCATTTCCTATTATAATTCTCCTTTAGTGTGCCTGGTTGCACGAAGCAGAAAATCTGTTTGGTAAAAATGTGTGTGTGTGTCTGTGTTTTTAAAACTTTTTAAACCCCCTTTTTAACAAAGGGAGAGCCCATTTCAGCTCAGGGATGAGTATCTAGCTGGAATTTTTACTATGTTTATTTATTTCTATTGAATTTGCTTTTATGGCCAGAGATAGTAACTTTTGTATTTGCACTGCAAAAAGGACATGAGTCTTTAAAATCTAGTGACCTTCCTGTCTGTCTCTTGCTGTAGTCCTAGGCTGTCTCAGCATGTGAACAACTATAGCCTCTAGGCTAGACAAGAAATTATAGCTGAAGACGGAAACGGAAAAGCTGAGATAGCAGTTGAATAAGGAAACTTACATGGCCAAATGACCTTTCACCTATGGTGGAAGTCATGTTTGTGATGGGAGGTTGTTTATAACCTCAACTTTGTGATAACTAACTTGCATCTTGTGGCGTCAGTGACTTTATTCTGTATCTTCAATGCCAAATAAGTGACCTGACTTCACTTGTTGGTCACCAAGTAGCCCACTCCTTCAATTGGCTTTATACCTACAGGCCTCTGTGTAATTTCCTGGTGACTCAGGCAGATCTGTACCTAAAAGGCAATACAAATGTGTGTTTTTCCCATTCTCTTTACATGGAGAGAAAAAAGTCTTTTGTCTGTAATTCTCATTAGTCATTGATTACTCACAAGGGGCGGGAAGGAACACAGACCCAATAACAGTAGGGAGAAAACTCCTAAGCATGTTCCCTGGGGAAATACAGTAAGAGAAAATTCCCTGGTGAGCTTTTGGCACAACGCATTGCACTGAGAATTATAAAGCTAGAAAGCATCTTTCGATGGAATTAATTGCACATGATTTTTTCACTAGATGGAAATTGACTAGCAGATTATAGCTCCCTTATTACATTTAAGTGCACTCAGCGTATACTGTACAAATGCCACAGATAAACCATCTGCCTCTGCTAGGGCTTTTATTCATTATAAATATTCTTTGTACAACCTGCACTATCCTCTACCCGGGGGCTTCCCACATGCTTCCTTCTACTGAGTTCCCAGGGGGGAGATGGTGCTGGTGGGTATTTAAGCACATTGCATCTGGCCAAGCAAATGCAGTGTTAAAAAAAAAAAAAAGCAACAAGAAGAGGAAAAAACAAACACAATCCCTAAATCTCTACAAAGACTGTTTTCAATGCATTGTGGCTGCTTTCATTATGTTTCCAGTACAAATAAAAAAAGTTGACAAAGCTGTTAAGAAAATAGCATGTGTTTCTTCTTTCCTGAGGTTGTTTCTATATTCACATCATCCAGACCCACCTTCCTAATCATAGAAGAAGTAATGATATTTTGCAGAAACAATGATTGGTATTGTGGAAATAGACTTTTAACAAGTATGTGATGAGCAGGTGGTGCTATTTTTTGACTCTGGTAAAAAAAAATGTATTTTAATAAAAAGCTGTGCAAACCAAAACTGAAGACATGTGATCGGCATTCTCATTCAACAATGGGTTGAGCTTTCAGGCTTCTGAAAGAGTTGTTTTTTTAAAAGCTTTGTCTGTCTTTTCTTTCCTGTTTTGGAGAGAGGATTTCTTCTTTCTACCATTCCAGAAGTCCCAACAAATCGTGATTATAATTTTAAAACTGGAATAAAAACTCTCATTTGAATAAAAAAGAATACATATTATTAGGATTTGAAAGAATCAGTATAGCTGAAGAAGAAGGCTTATCTTTTATTCATTGCATATATCTTGCATGAGGCTATTTTACTAGTTTGAGTTAAGATAATTATTTTATGTACTTGTGGGAATGTTTGGGCTATGGTAATTTAGTGACATTTTGCAAAAGCATAATTTTGCAGGGACTTGGACAAACTAACTGTTCTGGTTCCTTTCTTAATTTCCCAATCTCAGATGAGCTCTAAGTCCTGTTGCCACAGGCCTGTGGTCCTCATACGAGTCCAGCCTCTTTCCAGCTGCTGCTCAACACAATCCCACTCAGCACAGTGTGCACTAAAGCACCTCAGTGGGTAAAGGGAACACAGGTTACTGTTGTGCTTTTGACCCTGTGCATCTGTTCACCTCTCCTCTGAGTGCATATCTCCTGACCAGGATCAGAAGATGAAAATGTTTTTCTTACTCAGATGCCTGAAAACTCGAAGGCAACAGATGAGTTCTCAGTACTCTAGGTCAGCAGTCCCCACCTTTTTGGTATCAGGGACCAGTTTTGTGAAAGACAGTTTTTCCATGGACAGGGAATGGTTTGGGGATGATTCAAGTGCATTTACATTTATCGTGCACTTTATTTCTACTATGGTTATATACTCAGCATAATGTAGAATCAGTGTGAGCCCTGAGCTTGTTTTCCTGCAGCTAAATGGTCCCATCTGGGGGTGATGGGAGACAGTGACAGATCATCAGGCATTAGATTCTCGTAAGAAGCACACAATCTGGATCTCTCATATGCAAGCAGAGTTCACAATAGGGTTCGCACTCCTATGAGAATCTATTGCCACTGCTGATCTGACAGGAGGCAGAGCTCGCGTGGTAATGAGAGCAATGGGGAGTGGCTGTAAATACAGATAATGCTTTGTGTCATGCTTGCCTGTCACTAACCTCCTGCTGTGTGGCCCAGCTCCTAACAGGCCACAGACTGGTACTGGTCCATGACCCAGAAGTTGGGGACCCCTGCTCTAGGTTTTTCAGTGATTCTTGGTTTACACACTGAGCATGGCTTCACAGACATAGAAAACTGGAGAAATCAAGCAACCCATAGAAGTTTGTCTGATCCACAGAAAAGGAAATAAGCATCAACTATAGTCTGGTAGAATTCAACTTCTGCTTATCTTGATTGAGGAATTCGGGTCTCCAGATTGGAGAGAGGATACATTTCTGTTGTTTTAAACTGCCAAATTTAGCTATGTGCATGGTAGCCCTCAGAAAGGCTTTCAACAACTGGTGCTGGTACAAATGTTTGCAAATCAATGGAAACCTAAGATGTGTTGCAATACTTAAATCTGTTTTCTGGGAGTCCTTTTATATATGCATATGTAATGTATATATACATATTTTATATATATTATAGTACATAAATATATATTATATTATATATAGTAATTATATATTACATAATATATAAATATTATTATTATATATAGCATATATATAATGTCTACCTTTGAATTGTATTGTTAAGAACAATAACATCTCATAATATCTTTTTTGTCAAGTTCGGGGGCCAGTGATTTATACAACCAAAGACAATGAATACACAAACATAAGGTAAAAGTTCTCCCTGGCTCCATGGCTGCTTTAACTTGCTCCAAAATCATGCTTTTGGGGTTTTTATTGTTTAAATTGCTTTTGAAATAGCATTTTAGCCTTTATCTTTAACACAACTCATTAAAAATTCAAAGACACATTCATGGTATCTTTATTGTGATAAAAGTAAATTAGATGAAATAACTTATTAACTTCTCTTTTTAGGAAAAGATGGCCACTTCATATTTTGTTCCTTTTTCATACTCCCTGTTTCTCTAAAGTTTACCCAATGCTCACTGCATTTCCAGGTAGGCAAGATAGTTAAGGAAGTTCAGAAGGAATAGTTTGTTCATAAGAGCTTTATTGAGATATAATTCACACACCATAATATTCATCATTTAAAAGTGTGTCGTTCTTATCCTTCACCCACTTTTTGATGGGATTCTTTGATTTTTTTCTTGTAAATTTGTTTCGGTTCTTTGTAGATTCTGGATATTAGCCCTTTGTCAGATGGGTAGATTGCAAAAATTTTCTCCCATTCTGTAGGTTGCCTGTTCACTCTGATTGTAGTTTCTTTTGCTGTGCAGAAGCTCTTTAGTTTAATTAGATCCCATTTGTCAATTTTGGCTTTTGTTGCCATTGCTTTTGGTGTTTTAGACATGAAGTCCTTGCCCATGCCTATGTCCTGAATGGTATTGCCTAGGTTTTCTTCTAGGGTTTTTATGGTTTTAGGTCTAACATTTAAGTCTTTAATCCATCTTGAATTAATTTTTGTATAAGGTGTAAGAAAGGGATCCAGTTTCAGCTTTCTACATACGGCTAGCCAGTTTTCCCAGCACCATTTATTAAATAGGGAATCCTTTCCCCATTTCTGTTTTTTGTCAGGTTTGTCAAAGATCAGATGGTTATAGATGTGTGGTATTATTTCTGAGGGCTCTGTTCTGTTCCATTGGTCTATATCTCTGTTTTAGTACCAGTATCATGCTGTTTTGGTTACTGTAGCCTTGTAGTATAGTTTGAAGTCAGGTAGTGTGATGCCTCCAGCTTTGTTCTTTTGGCTTAGGATTGTCTTGGCAATGCAGGCTCTTTTTTGATTCCATATGAACTTTAAAGTAGTTATTTCCAATTCTGTGAAGAAAGTCATTAGTAGCTTGATGGGGATGGCATTGAATCTATAAATTACCTTGGGCAGTATGGCCATTTTCATAATATTGGTTCTTCCTATCCATGAGCAAGAAGACATTTATGCAACCAACAGACACATGAAAAAATGCTCATCATCACTGGCCATCAGAGAAATGCAAATCAAAACCACAATGAGATACCATCTCACACCAGTTAGAATGGCAATCATTAAAAAGGCGGGAAAAAACAGGTGCTGGAGAGGATGTGGAGAAAAGGGAACACTTTTACACTGTTGGTGAGACTGTAAACTAGTTCAACCATTGTGGAAGACAGTGTGGCGATTCCTCAAGGATCTAGAACTAGAAACACCATTTGACCCAGCCATCCCATTACTGGGTATATTCCCAAAGGATTATAAATCATGCTGCTATAAAGACACATGCACACGTATGTTTATTGTGGCACTATTCACAATAGCAAAGACTTGGAACCAACCCAAATATCCATCAATGATTCACTGGATTAAGAAAATGTGGAACATATACACCATGGAATACTATGCAGCCATAAAAAAGGATGAGTTCATGTCCTTTATAGGGACATGGATGAAGCTGGAAACCATCATTCTGAGCAAACTGTCACAAGGACAGAAAACCAAACACCGCATGTTCTCACTCATAGGTGGGAATTGAACAATGACAACACTTGGACACAGGATGGGGAACATCACACACCGGGGCCTGTCATAGGGTGGGGGAAGGGGGGAGGGATAGCATTAGGAGATATACCTAATGTAAATGACGAGTTAATGGGTGCAGCCCACCAACAAGGCACATGTATACATATGTAACAAACCTGCACGTTGTGCACATGTACCCTAGAACTTAAAGTATAATAAAAAAGTGTATAGTTCCATGGTTTTTATTATGTTCAAAGAGTTGTGCAACCATCACATCTATCTAATTCCAGATGATTTTATCACCCCAAAGGGAACTCTACCTGCGAGCATCTCATTCTCCATTCTTCCTTTTCTCACCCCTGGCATCGCTAATCTGCTTTTTGTCTGTATGGATTTGCCTATTCTGGACGTTGTATATATATAGCATTATACAATGTGTGACCTTTTTATCTGGCTTGTTTTCTCAACACAGTGTTTTCAAGGTACATCCGCGTGCTCTCCTGTAGGAGTCTTTCTTAGCGTCATACAAATTATATTTGTTAAATTGAAACTTCTTTTAGTATCAATACTATGCAAATGCTACAACTATGGCTGACTTTAAACTACTAACCTGACATCACAGAATATGGGGCTGGGAAGATAATGTGCTTCACATTAGCACATGGTCTTATAGGATTCCCAGTGTACAGATACATTAGTCACAAACAATCTCTAGACCCTGGGCAGTAATTTGATATGCTAAAAATAATTAGAATGGGAGGAGTTTTCAGTGTTTCTTACTTTTTAAATGTGATTTGTATAATTATAAGTTGATAACCATTAATTTCTAATAATTGCTGGCTTTAATGACTGGCTCACAGATTTCCTGAAAATTTAACAATTGACAGTCATATGCCGGAAGGAGCTGCCTCCTCATACCATCAGTAGAGCCGGGATTGGACTGCGGAACGTCTTCCTTCAGAGACTGAGCATGCAACTTCTGGCCACCTACCTTCCAGAACTGTCTACTATGGTTTCACACTTGCATCCATGACTATAATGTATGGTTGGTTCCCTCCTCCTGGAAATCCCCCCTCCTGTCCACTACAGTAGGTGGATCCTTCTCCAACAGGTCTTCCCTGACCATCCCCGCCTTGCCAAGTGCTGCCAAACACACATGGCAACTGCCATTTCTGGAGAAGATGACTTGTCTGTAATCCAAGACATTCCATTTCCATGAGGTTTTTCTTTATGTGACTTCAGGACAAGGAACATTTTGATAATTTCATTTAATATTTTAATACTATTTGCATTTAATATTTTAATACTATTTAATAATATTTTAATACTATTTAATTACTGTATAAAATCCTACTTATAAATTAAATATTACATGTTTTGCCCAGTAATAAGTCATTACTTTCAATGGCAAAAACCACAATTACTTTTGCACCAACCTACTAGTTATAAAACATACAGTATAAAATAGGTTATATAAATGCATATCATATTTTGTGTTATAGTATATACTTAATCTTATAGTAACTCCCACACATTAAATTATAAGGTCCTTACTATGGTCTAAACATTATAATTTAGACCATATAATTTAATGTATAAGATTTAATGTATAGGATTTAATAAACCACATTGGCTCACGTAATCAACATTAGAATTCTGTTGGAAAGATATTTTTCCTTCATCCCCTTTTGCTTATGAGGAAACCGAGGCCGAGAGAGTTAAAGAGCATGTACAACGTCCCCCTAATATAAGGTTTCGAATCTACATTAAAGGTAAGAACTCTCTGATTCTCCTGTGTGCAATGATCAGGCTGGTGGGAGGGCAAGGTGCATCCTAGAAATGTCACTATATTATCTGGTTTAATGCATCCTTGAAGCATTACCATATTATCTGGTTTAATGCACCCTAGAAGTGTTACCGTATTACCTGGTTTAATGCATCCTCAAAGTGTTACCATACTGTCTGATTTAATGCACCCTAGAAGTGTTTCCATATTATCTGATTTAATGCATGCCAGAAGTGTCACCACATTATCTGGTTTAATGGTAAGTCTTGTGGCTACAATGTATGTCAGTGGGTGAATTTTCTTAGGGTCTGTGCTAATTTATTTTTATGAACTTGAGTTTATATCCATGAATAGAATTGCTTTTTGTCTCTGAAGTATACCATATAAATAATATATTAGAACATATTTTGATTTTGTTTCAGTTAGATCTTGCATTTTATTAATTTTATTTTATAAATATTGGATTTTATTAATTCTCATCTAGGATTTTTGCATAAATTGTTATTACAGATTTTAGCAAAGATGGGTTTTATTTTCTGTGTCTTTTTCTCAAACTACTTTATCTTTTCTTTTTTCTTTTTTTTCCTTGTTGCCCTATTCATCTTTTTTTAGGCTTTTGGTTTCGTTTTCTTTCCTTCCTTTTTTTTTTTTTTTTTTTTGAGTCGAAGTCTCGCTCTTGTCCCCCAGGCACAATATCTCAGCTCACTGCAACCTCTGCCTCCCGGGTTCAAGTGATTCTCCCGCCTCAGCACCCCCCACTCTCTGCCCCCAAGTATCTGGGATTACAGGCACCTGCTACCACAGCCGGCTAACTTTTGTATTTTTAGTATGAACGGGGTTTCACCATGTTGTCCAGGCTGGTCTAGAACTCCTGACCTCAGGTGATCCACCCACCTCGGCCTCCCAAAGTGCTAGGATTACAGGCGTGAGTCACTGAGTCCCACCTTAGTTTCATTTTGTTTCCACTATTGTAAAGGATATGTTGGCTGATGGCCTGGGTATTTTAAAAATCGTACATATCTATAATCCCCAAAGCATTAACTCTGCCTAATATTTATGTACAAATCTCTACCAGTTTAAGTATTCATTTCAGAATAGAATTCCATTAACTACAGAGTTCTCTGCCAGCCTGTGCCTGTACATTTATAATTATGACAAATGATGTAGCTCTCTAAGGGCCAGCACAACATCCTCATTCCAGATAACATCTATCACTCTCACTGTTCAAGAAAATTACTCTCCAAGAAATTTACAAATCTTTTATTGTGGAATTCTTAAAATACCATTTGTAAGTTCTTAAAAAGGTTGGTTTTAAAGATTCAGAGACACGTGTGTATCTCTGTAACACAGCAGTTAAAATCCAGGCGATAAAGGTTCATCCTGGCATATCACATTGCGTCTACCTGACTGTGGGTCTCCTTGCAATGAGGATAGTAATAGCACCCACTTCTTAGGGAAGTCGTGAAGAATAAGTAGATTCAAACATGTAAATTAGTCAGAACAGCATTTGCCACACTGCAAGTGATTGGTACCATTATTACTTTCTGTCAGATAATTGTGCCTAGTTACACATTTGCTAAGAGGTTTGCAAGAGATAAATGCATGGTGTAAATCACCAAAAGGTAGGATTGCTTATTATAGCTAATAATCAGCATAGATATTCCTTGTCTAACGTACAAATACATAAAGGGAAATAAAATGGTCTCCGTGACCCTGGTGTAATCACTTCCAAGCAGTGAGGATAATTCTGGAAGTAATTAAGAGTTCATGAGGCTAACTACCAATCAGTGAAGTGTACTTTCCCATCAGGAAACATGATAAATACATAGTCATTTTTATTCCATAGTTCTGGCTCCCCCAAAGGCAAAGGAGATGGCATTTATCCAGCTTAAGTTTCACTATGTGGTTTTAGGAAGTTAACATTAGCTGACATTGCTACTACGCTTATCAGAAAATTGCTCTTTTGGAATTTAAGAAAATCTCTATGAAGAGGTGCAAAGATTAGCAGCAGATGATGAGAACTGACTCCAGTCTGGGTCAGAGTCCAAGGAGGGTATCAATTTTCCTTTACTTTACTGCTATAATCTGATCCCAAGCAGTAAAGCAAACTCAAGCGATTTTCTGAGAACCATCATAGGACAATTTTAACTCCGTGAAGTTAATCTGTCAGATTATATATTTTAGAGCGTATTTGATATCATTCCAGATGTTTCCTTGGCTAAACATTCTTAAATTACTGTGGCAACAATCTGTAAGTTAATTATTTGCTAATATTGTCCTATTAGTTTGGAACTTCAAGGCTCCTGACCAGCTGAAGAAAAGGTGATCATCAAAAACATGAACCATGAGAGAGTGGCAAGAAGTTAGAAAAGTCCTATCAGTAATGAGCTTATCAAGCAGGCTTTGTTGTACCAAAGGTTTATCTCACCTGAGGTTGTGTCTTTCCAACTAAGTTCATGATAGGAGAACATATTGTTAATACCAATAGTTCATAGAAATTGACCCATACACATATCAGCCCATCACACAGAACTAGATGTTTTGTAATTTTTTTGACTCAAAATTGGTAAGCCAGCATTAGAAAGAGAGATTAGTGTCTATCTTAAGCTATGTATGGGGATGATTGCAGCATATAGCCCCAGGGCCATACTGACAGCAAGGTCTTATTTCAGATGGGAAGCTCTATTCTCTCCCTGTATTAGTCTGTTTTCACGCTGCTGATAAAGATGTACCTGAAACTGGGTAATGTATAAAGGAAAGAGGTTTAATGGACTCACAGTTCCACACGGCTGGGGAAACCTCACAATCATGGTGGAAGGCGAAAGACACACCTTACATAGTGGCAGGCAAGAGAGACAGAGAACCAAATGAACGGGGAAACCCCTTGTAAAACCATCAGATCTTGTGAGACGTATTCACTACCACAAGAACAGTATGGGGGCAACTGCCCCCATGATTCAGTTCTCTCCCACCAGGTCTCTCCCACAACACGGGGGAATTATGGGAGCAACAATTCAAGATGAGATTTGGGTGGGGACACAGTCAAACCATATCACTCCCCCATTGCGTATCTTAATTTACTGGCCCAACATTATTCTTCGAGAATTGCCCACTTCTCCCTCATTTCTGTATTTTTTCCACATACATATAGACAAATACTTAGATACACACACACACACACACACACACCATCCTTATAAAATTAATGTCTTTCTGAACATATGGCCATAGCTTTTTATCACACTAACATTATCGAAATCTTCCTCTATCTCTTGCTCACTCACTGTGTATGTGTAAATACCAAGAAATGTAATGGGGAAATATATTTAAAACCACTAACATTTTTAATATCTGCAAGGTTGAGATTCAGGACAGTTAGGCAGACATGATATGGAGAGGGGATTTCCATTTGTTATTTAACCTGTACATTCTGTGCTTTGTTGCAAACACATATTGTTTTGGTAGTTTAAATAAATACTTTTGATAACTAAAATAACACATGTGTCCTAAGTCAAATAATTTCTTGGTCCCAATTTAGCTCCATGAATTTGAAACAAAGAAGCTAAGTTTGAAATCTATTAGGCAATTGGCAACGTAGAACGCTGAATAATGCTGTATCCTGAAGCATCTTTGTAGAGTTTGAAGTGCTTTCTCCTTTATAAATGATTTTGTGCTGCACAAATGGATGCTCATGGATACTTGACAGAAATGTCCAGACCTCTGCAGCACATCGTGTATAAAAGGGACAAGGGAGGCTGAGGCGGGCGGATCACCTGAGGTCAGGAGTTCGAGACCAGCCTGGCTAACATGGTGAAAACATGTTTCTACTAAAAATGCGCACGCGCACACACACACACACACACACACACACACAGAGCCAGGCATGGTGGTGCACCCCTGTAATCCCAGCTTCTCGGGAGGCTGAGGCAGGAGAATTCCTTGAACCTGGAAGGCGGAGGTTACAGTGAGCCAAGTTTGCGCTATTGCACTCCAGCTTGGACAATAAGAGTGAAACTCCGTCTCAAAAAAAAAAAAAAAAAAGATAAAAGACTGTGCTCCAGTTTCTTCTAGGAGTTAAACACAGGAAGTGGTCTGCTTGCCTGCTGGTTTCAGGCAGCGCCTACCTGCCTGGGGACTATAAGTCACGCTGTGTGAGGCTCCTGGTGAGCACATGGGATGCCCAGGGACCTTCAGAAGCAATTCATGTTTCTAACTATTTTAGCAACTCATTCCATGAGACATTTATTGGTAGCAGGAACTCGTTTAGAGACATTCACAGAGCAGAGACAGAGAAGTGCATAAGCATGAATAATTATCTGCAAGAGATAATTGACGACGTAGATCTCACAGGTGGAAAAGGACAAAGCCTTTTTTCCGTGTTTGATCCCCTGTCCTCATGATGAAAGTGACTTGTTTCATGCAGTTGATAACACACCTCGGATTCATCTTCATTAGTGTTCCTTTTAGCAGGATCTACCAGCTCCACGTTTGACAGTTTTTATTCTGGTAGGCTTTCAATGAAACTCCATAGATAAAAGGTATTTTTCCTTCAAAGACACGTAAAATCATCTTTCACTAATGAGTAGATTTGAATGACATAGTTTCACAAGACTGTATCCGACTGCAGTGAAAATCGTTAGAAGTTTCTTCTTTTCAGTCACTGATTGCCGTGTTCCGTAAACAGAATGACTTTTATTTTTAATATATAGTGGTAAACACAGTCTGCAAATTCAGGGTCTGAAAAAAGAAATAAGCCAAACTTTGAAATGTGTTCACAGAAGTGTAAAAGAATGAATAAAAGCAGAAAGTCAAGTTCTTTCCACATTTGTAGCTCATGGAAAAGCTACCTTTTGTCCTGGTCACATGTACTTTCACAGTGTGTTTTGTGGTGACTGTTTCCAAGGGCCCCCCAGGATTGCAGCTTGGGGAGGAGGGAGTGGGGTGGAAGGAAGGGTGGGGCCGGCTTTGCCCTTGACACACTGGCCCCCTGGTCATTCTGATGGTATGGGAACCCAGTAGGTCTCAGTTTTCTTGGCTAAATTAAATTTTTCCTGAACTAAAATAGAATAAGAATCCTGTACAACATGCTTTTGGGCCAAACTTTCATTTAAAATAAGTCAGGATGGATACATAACATACATACATACATACACACACACATATACACAATTTTGTAAATACTTATATTGTAAATACTTATATTTCACATATATACCTATATTTATATAACTATATTATATATACACCTATATTTCACATCTATAGAAAGAGATAGATATAGATATACACACATTTGTGTGGCAGGATAAATACAAAGAGAAAGAACAGCAGGATGGAAATATTTTGTAGATATAGACATAGATGTAGATAGCTCCTGGCCCTGGCCCTCTCCTCTTCCCTGCACTCTCCTGCCCAACATATGTACACACACACACACTTATATGTATTTACACACACATATAGACATATATATACATGCACACACACATATAGGTATATACAGTACATCTTCACTTAAAATCATTAATATGTTAATAGATTCTTAGAAACTACAACTTTCAGTGAAAAGATGTGTGATAGGTCCTCAGGTCCTCAAACAACGTCCTTTCCTTCGACATTATCTGGTTATAATGTTGATGAGAAAAAAAATGGGCTGTGTCGTATGTCTTTCTCTTAAAGTCACAGTTTCCAAGAGCCTATTGCTGACCTTAAGTGAGAAATTATACATCCTGCCGCTCTTTCTTTTTTACTTCTCATACTTACACCATTTACATTTAAAGTAATTACTGATATGTCAGGGTTTCATTCTGCTTTTGTAAATTTGTTTTTTCTCTCTGCTTCTTGTTCCTCTGTGTCTTTTCTTGTCCTCATGTGCGATGCATGAAAAGTTTTTAGAATTCCGTCTTTTATTATCTTATTGAGCACATTGCATTGTATGGTTTTCTTGGTAGATGCTGTAGTTATTGTGTGTGTGCGTGTGTGTGTGTGTGTATAAAAATAGAAAGTCTAGTTTCCTCAATGTTTGTAACTCATGAAAGTTCAGTCCTGGTCACATGCATTGGCACTGCGCTTTGTGGGTTCTCTTTTCAAGGTACCATGTTACCATATGGTCACACACACACACACACACACGGTATCAGAGGATGCAGATACAGACATGGTACCCCTTTGAATGAAGCATACATACCTTACTTCCATTTCTGTCCCTTTACTCTCCTCACTTTTCAAATATAATTTTCTTACACAATTTCCTCTGCATACATTGATCACCACAATACATAATAAGTTTTGCTTCAATCCTAAAATATGATTAAAGACACTCAGGAGGTGAAAGATAGTCTATTTTATTTGCTTCTATTTTTATATGTAATTCTGTTTTCTTTCTTTCTGAGGGTCAACATTTTCTTCCGCTACCATTTTAGTTTGTTTGGAGAGGTCCCCGTTACTATTCTTTCAGGGTATATCTTGTAGTAACATATTCTCATAGTTACATTTTAACAGAAAATGCTTTTTTTGTCTCTTCATTTCTGAAGGATTATTTCACCAGATATAGGATTGTGGTTTTATGTGTTTTTATCTTTAAGTGTTTGAACAATGCTGCCCCACTGTCTTCTCATTTCTGTCATTTCAGATGAGAAATTCATTGTCCTTCGAATTGGTATTTCTTAATAAATAATGTATTTTTTCTCTGTTTTTAATCTTTTCTTGTTGCTTTCAGTTTTTGGAAGTTTAATTATGGCATGTCTTGGTGTGGCTTTCTTTGGGTTTATCTCATTTGAAATAGTCTCAGCTTCTTGAATCTGTAGGTTGATGTCTTTTTGCCAAATTTGGGAAATTTCTAGACGTTATTTCTTTGAAAAGTATTTCAGTCTTACACTTTTTTTCTCTCTTTCTGTGACCCTAATGATGTAAAACTTAAGCCTTTTTTTAATTGGCTTGGAGATCCTGAATGCTCTGTTCATTTTTTTTTCATCAACTTCTTCTCTTTCATTCGAATCAAGTAAATTTGATACATCTTCCTTCTGTTCCACTTAATCTCTTCTATCTCCACTCTACTATTGAGCCTATCCAGCTAGTTTTTTCTTTCTTTCTTTTGTATTTTTCAGTTCTATAATTCCCATTTGGTCTTTTAAAATAACTTCCACTTTACTGAGATTTTGTAATTTTTTCATTTGTCTCAATAGAGTTGTAATTTCTTGTTAAAGTATGTTTTATGATGACTGCTTTCAAATTCTTGTCAAATAACTCTAACATCTGATTCATCTCAGTATTGATATCTGTGCTTATTTTTTCCTCCAACTGCAGATTCCCTGGTTCTTGGTATGTTGACTGATTTTTCAACTGTATCCTGAAAATGGTTATTGTTCTTTAAAAGACACTGAGTCCTATTTAAGTCTTTTTTTTTTTTTTTAGCAGGCATTAGGCTTGTTTAGGTTTGGCATATGTCTAGCATATATTTTCGGTATGTGGTTTGAGTGACAGTTTAGTTTTCAGAGCCCTTTTAGTGCTTCTCTGTTCTGCGTTATTCTTCTGGTGCTGCCAAGCTCCCACCCGATCCTGGCTGGTGCCGCCTGCAGCTACAGAAAGTGCTTTCCTGGACCACCTTCCATGGGGTGGCAGATGATGCTGGTCCTTGGTCTCCTGATGCCATTGAATGCAGCACCAGTTGTGGATCAGCTTCCATGGCCTTCATTGTTGCCACAGTGGGTGGGTCAGCTGGCTGGTGCTATGGTGTGTAGCAATGGTTGAGGGGGTTCCCTGGTGCTCCGATATGCTGCAGGCAGATTAGCCAGCAAATGCCCCACGTGTGCAGCAGCTGTCTGCTGACTGCCCTTTACCCCAGTTCTACAGCCAGAGAAAGCCGCTTTTCTTGGAGTATTTTGCTGATGCCTATTGGGGTTGTCCAGATGGTAATCCTCTCTGGTGCCAGCCTGCGAGATGTGTGAGAGGTAAAAGTAAAACCAAGAGACTTCCCCACTTTGTTGTTCAAGTCTTGAGCTCCCCAGCTAGTCTGCCTTCTTTCTGCCACAGAGTCCTTCCATTGCTCTCTGTTGAGTTATAGCTAGGATTGTTAGTTTTATTTATGCGTGAAGAGCAGGAGAAAAAGCGTATACACCACCCTGTGTTGGTACCAGAAGTTTATATTAGCGCATCTCTTTTTATTTATCTATTTATTTATTTATTTATTTATTGAGATGGAGTCTCACTCTGTCGTCCAGGCTGGAGTGCAATGGTATGGTGTCGGCTCACTGCAACCTCTGCCTCCTGGGCTCAACTGATTCTCCTGCCTCAGCTTCTGGAGTAGCTGGGATTACAGGCACCTGCTACCATGCCCGGCTAATTTTTTTTTTTTTTTTTTGTATTTTTAGTAGAGACGGTGTTTCACCATGTTGGCTAGGCTGGTCTCGAACTCGTGACCTCGTGATCCACCTGCCTCAGTCTCCCAAAGTGCTGGGATTACAGGCGTGAGTCACTGTGCCCAGCCATAGCACATCTCTTAAAAGGCTACAGTGTTTCATCTCTTTTTTTCTATTAACACACTTCATTTTTAATATTAACTCAAGGTGACACAACTAGCAAAAGAGACGGGGTCTCCACACCTGTGCCTCCTGACTGCTGTCATTCATTGTGAATTGACATATATGTTCCATTACCCTGGAACAAAACTAGCAGAGCTTCTCAATTCTTGTTAAAAAATGATAGCTTTCCTTTCAGAGAGAAAAGGATGATGTTTACACAAAAACGGACAGGCTTTAGAATAAATATTTGTCTGGCAGGAGAAGGAACGTAGACATATCAGATTATCTTAAGAAAATCATGCATAGCTGTTAGAATCAGCTTTGGCTAAACGGGGAATAATACGATGAATAGCAAACATAATATATGCAAATAATTTCACCTTATAAATACCTATTGTTTTCACTTTCCATAAACTGTGGCAATCAAAATAAAAATGATAAACCGATAGGGAGGAAACATGGCGAATGGGAAGCTGAGGGAGGGCATTTGTGTTTGGCTTCTTCAAATGATGTACCTTTTTATTATCCAAGTTAATGGTGTTGTGTTTATAAGCATTTGTGCCCTAATTCGTTTCCCCAGGCTGCAAACAGTTTCCTTGTGCTCAACCAGATTCATCAATCCTCCTAATAGATAATCCTGCTTCACAGTTTGTTCCCAAATGAGTTTAGTATGAATGGAGCTTCCAGTCTGAAACCATATACATCTTCCTCATCCTTACGTCTCTGCCAAGGCGCTGTCCTGCAGACTCCGACCCTCCCAGTCCATCTCATGGTTGATACTCCCAGGCAGTTCACATAGCTTCATTTATGGCATATAGCATAGTTAGAGTTACCAGATGCAGTACAGGAAACCCCAGTTAAATTTGAGTATAAGATAAATAGTGAATAATTTGAAAGTATGGTGTGTCTCAAATATTCTATGGAACATACTTCTGCTAAAAAATATGCATTATTTATCTGCAATTCAAATTTAACACCATGCACTTTTATTTGCGCAGCCTGACAATCCTCTATTGAGGTCATCATGTTTCCACCTTCCAAAACATATCTGTCAGAAAATACGCATTTTCACTCTAGCTGAAGATGACTAGTTTAAAGAAAGCTGCGGTAAAACTTAAATGCTATCTTCCTTAATTCCTTTACTTTGCACTGACCAAGTCAAAAACACACTCTAATGTGGCCACTAAATCAATGCAATAAGAAAACTCGAAGCATTATTATCACATTTACTGTCCAATACTGTTTATGTGAATTAAGAAAATGCACACAATATTACAACGTATTTTGCAATAAGATGTGTCAGGATCAAGCACATGTCACAAATCTATCCGAGTGGTGTTTGTACAGGAGAGAAAGAGATGAAGAAGATATTTGTATCGAGGGGGGAATGAAATACAACCATAACAGGGACACATACAAACCCTTGATGTTTCTGTGCCATGAGATGAGGAGTACAATTACATCAAATCTCTGCACTCATAGCCAGACAAGAAAAGAAGACAAAATAAAGAAACTAGTCCTTGAAAGAAACACAGCATTTCTATCCAACGAGGAATATGAGGAGATACCAGAATACATTTGTGGCCCGTCAGCACTGCTGGTCAGAGAAGCACTGCCATCGTGTTCACAAACTTCGGAATAGGTTCATTTGAGCTTCCCTAGTTCTGCCACACACTCTCCAGACAACCTGGGACAAGTTTCTGAGCCTCAGTTTCCATATCTGTAAAAGGGGAATAAGAACGCTCACCCCCCAGGATTTCTGTGAGAGTTAAATGAGATAATGTATGAAACTGTCTTGATACAAGACCTGGCAGATCAACGCATGTATGATAAATGGTTTACTATTATTGTTACAGAATGGGATACCATATTATTATCTAGATTTCTAATGTGTCTTCCAAACTACAATCTAAATGTTATGAGTCAATCAAGGATGTTTTAAGTTTTTTCTGCCTCTCTTCACTCCCTACCTCTCAATAAACACTTATGCATGATTAATTGTAATTGAGTAAGGAGAACAGATTTAGATGAGAACCATAAAGAAGAGTTTTTAAAAGACAGAGAGACTCTAGGAAGTGCTGTCAGGGGTTTTAAGTTTAGAGACAAGAAGCGCTGACTGTGATATGGGTGACAAATTAAGGAACCTACAGGAGCCAGATTCTTCAAAATTAGCCACTTTTTGATCCATCTTTTATCTTCTCATTTTTATTATGACATAGGTATAGAAATGATTTCTTTCTTTTTTTTTCTTTTCTTTTTTCTTTTTTTTTTTTTTTTGAGACGGAGTCTCGCTCTGTCGCCCAGGCTGGAGTGCAGTGGCCGGATTTCAGCTCACTGCAAGCTCCGCCTCCCGGGTTCACGCCATTCTCCTGCCTCAGCCTCCCGAGTAGCTGGGACTACAGGCGCCGCCAGCACGCCCGGCTAGGTTTTTGTGTTTTTAGTAGAGACGGGGTTTTACCGTGTTAGCCAGGATGGTCTCGATCTCCTGACCTCGTGATCCGCCCGTCTCAGCCTCCCAAAGTGCTGGGATTACAGGCTTGAGCCACCACGCCCAGCCATTTCTTTTCTTTTTTGTCTATAAAAACATCAGGGATCCAACCACAGCAATGTATAGAAACTAACACTGAAGCTAGCTTCAGGGAGGCAAAAGGGAGTGGTGGGGATTGCGGTAACCTAGTGTGGGTGTCAGCACACACCCTGTTGAAAGAGAGCAGCTGGCTTCCTCAGGTGGGAAGGCAGGGCTGGTGTTGCCTGAGCTTCCTGTTTTTGATAAAATGATAGGAATACATGTATTTGTGTCAAATCTCCCAATTTTAAAATAGTGACTCAAAAATATCTAAAGCAGTGTGTGAGTAAAATAAAAAAGAGTCCCATGCCTACAGGACAAAATTGGGAACATCAGGCTGTTGGTGTGTATACTTTTTCTTTACGTCACAAAAGAATGATTATCTTGTCCACTACTTTTGTTTCAGATGAGAAAGCCTGAGACCCAGATGAGGGAAACCGCTTTCCACGGTTCATCGTGAACAACTGGCCAGGATGGGACAGAAACCCGTACATAGCCTTCATTCCAGGGCTCAGAACAAAAAGAAGGCAGTGGCCTGGGCTGCACCTGAGCCTGGATTCACATAGGAGGGACTGTGGCTCCTGACGATGACCTCAAGGTTAGAATGAATGCCGAAGATGCCTTTTTTGTGTGTGCTTTCCTTTTTTAAATAAAATCCAAATTGCTTTTATTTCATGAAGAGCAACTACATTTCCAGGTTGCTTTAGTCTTCTAGGGATCCTTGGCCAGACCTTCCCTGTGTTAGGTTCCTTATCTGTAAAACGGGGAGGATCTCACGAACTCACAGGTGTGGTATGAGGACTGAATTGATCACCTGCAGTGGCGATCCTAACCTCCAACTTTCCCTAAGAAACAATTCCATTTTATGCATAAAAATTAATGCTTGTAACGTGTGTTAGCCAAAATGAGACCAACAAAAGATGATTCTCCTCCAATAGTGCAAGCTAATAAATAAAACACCTTTTAAAGCTGATTCTAATTAATAAAAGCATTATATCCATTAAAGAATCGTAACTTAATTCTATCTTCTTAAAAGAAGTAGCTTACATTGTTCATAATTGTGTTAAATGTTAACACTTGCATCATGAGTTACTTCAGAGAAAGGGTAATAAGCCCCATGTGGCTCTCTGCCTCTCTTAGTTAAGAGGCAATCACAGAAACAGGCACACATGCGTTTAAAAGCCTTGGAAAAATATCTTTCTTGTAGAATTAACATTGGTCTTCAGTAGCTTGTCCCACTTTTGCATTCTTGTTCACAGATGAAATAGTTTTCCTCCATTGTAAGGCAAAACCACTTTGAGGACTCAGGGTTCAATCCTGTTGCTATTCTCAGAATTCATTTCTGGTGTTACGGTATTTTTTCTTTGTAATTTCATTACAAAAAAAATGTTTGTAGGTTACTTCTGAGCCATAAGCTTTGATTACTTTAATGATCACACAACATATTCTGGAAGCATGTTTTCTAAGTGCATCCTGGTGTGTGAGTATTTAATTATATTACATGAAATAATTCATAGCTGAGAAGAAGACAAGGTTAACTTTAGTAAGGGAAAATGTGAAAATTGCCCTCCAATTCTTTTTTTTTTTTTTTTTTTTTTTGAGACAGGGTCTGACTCTGTCACCCAGGCTGGAGTGCAGTGGCATGATCATGGCTCAGTGCAGCCTCTCCAGCTCAGCAATCCTCCCTCCTCAGCCTCCTGAGTAGCTGGGGCCACAGTTGCCTGCCACCATACCAAGCTAATTTTTATATTTTTATACAAACAGGTTCTCACTCTTTTGCTCAGGCTGGTTTGGAGCTCCTGAGCTCAAGCAATCCTCCTGTCTCAACCTCCCGAAGTGCTGGGATTATAGGCATGAGCCACTGTGCCCAGCCAATGGTACCTGTTCTAAACAAGGAAGTTGCTCAATGGTTCATTCACTAGCCTCTTCTCTCTCTACCTATATTTGCTCTCTGGGCAAACTCATTCTGGAGATGGTTTAGATACAATTGTAAATATAAATAAATTAATTAATAAATAACACTGAGTTTCCACTTTTGGAAAGATGGAATGGACTTACTTTATTCTTCTCTACAAGTACAACTAAAAACCCTAGACATATCTATTTTTAAAAAAAACCAAATAACATGAGAAGGCTGTGAAAAGTGGAGAGAAGGCAGACTGACCAAGAACCACAGGACCCAAGAAACAACTTGGTTTTCAGACGCATGGGTTTTATATTTGCTTCACGGATCCCAGATTTGGAGCTGAAGAAGTAAGCAGCAGCTCACATCTGCTTCTGTGAAAAGATTTCACTCTCAGATGCTCATGTTACCATTCCCCACTTTCTGGGCCTCTTTCTTGTCAGGAGCAGCTTCATTTTAACAGGAAAGAAATGACAAATCCATGCTCCACAAATCTCAGTGACAACTGACTATTACTCTTGAAAATGCAGGCTTTTCTTATATTTGGGTGATAGATGCAGCTCCAAAAGCAATTTAATATCCGTGAACTTGGGATTCACAGATGGGATAAGAGGGTGGGAGATATGGAAGCTTCTATGCTCAGAGGCATTTTTTTATTTACTATATGTCATAAACCACAAATGCAGAGTGGAGAAGTGTATATTGCTGTGCTATTATATGTATGCATTCATATACATGTGTGTCTAATTGTGTGCAGAGCTCAGTGATTAGGATGGAACTCTGGAGTTCAGTTCCCTGAGTGCAAATCTCAGTTGTATCACGGTCTTAGTCTGTTTTGTGTTGCTACAAAAGAATACCTGAGATTCTGTAATTTATTTAAAAAGTACGTTTACTTAGCTCATGGTTCTGCAGGCTGCGTCATTCGAGGGCATGGCCCTGGCTCTGGTGAGGGCTTTCTTGCGGCCTCACACCTTGGTACAGAAGAGGGTCAAAGGCGAAGCAGGCCACCTGGCTTTCTAACAACTCTTTCTCCTGGGAACTAGTGCACTTCCATGAGAACTAATCCAGACTCAAAAGAGCTGGGAGGACAGCACCAAGACATTCAGGAGGGATCTGCCCTCATAACTCAAACACTTCCCATCACCCGGTGTTGCAACCCTTACCACCACTGCCCTCCTCCCTGCGCAGGTCTGTTCCCAATGCATTTGGTATATACTCTTGAATCACATCAATAAAGAGTATGTGTCCGTTGGCTGTATGAATGTCTTCTTTTGAGAAGTGTCTGTTCATATCCTTTGCCCACTTTTTGATGGGGTGGTTTGTTTTTTTCTTGTAAATTTGTTTGAGTTCTTTGTAGGTTCTGGATATTAGCCCTTTGTCAGATGAGTAGATTGCAAAAATGTTCTCCCATTCTGTAGGTTGCCTGTTCACTCCGATGGTAGTTTCTTTGGCTGTGCAGAAGCTTTTTAGTTTAATCAGATCCCATTTGTCAATGTTGGCTTTTGTTGCCATTGCTTTTGGTGTTTGAGACGTGGAGTCCTTGCCCATGCCTATGAAAAAATGCTCATCATCACTCACCATCAGAGAAATGCAAATCAAAACCACAGTGAGATACCATCTCATACCAGTTAGAATGACAATCATTAAAAAAATCAGGAAACAACAGGTGCTGGAGAGGATGTGGAGAAATAGGAACACTTTTACACTGTTGGTGGGACTGTAAACTAGTTCAACCATTGTGGAAGACAGTGTGGCGATTCCTCAAGGATCTAGAACTAGAAATATCATTTGATCCAGCCATCCCATTACTGGGTATATACCCAAAGGATTATAAATCATGCTGCTATAAAGACACATGCACACGTATGTTTACTGTGGCACTATTCACAATAGCAGACTTGGAATCAACCCAAATGTCCATCAGTGACAGACTGGATTAAGAAAATGTGGCACATGTACACCATGGAATACTATGCAGTCATAAAAAAGGATGAGTTTGTGTCCTTTTTAGGGACATGGATGCAGCTAGAAACCATCATTCTCAGCAAACTATCGCAAGAACAGAAAATCAAACACTGCATGTTCTCACTCATAGGTGGGGACTGAACAATGAGATCACGTGGATACAGGAGAGGGAACATCACACACTGGAGCCTATTGTGGGGAGGGGGGAGGGGCGAGGGATAGCATTAGGAGATATACCTAATGTAAATGACGAGTTAATGGGTGCAGCACACCAACATGGCACATGTACACATATGTAACAAACCTGCACGTTGTGCACATGTACCCTAGAACTTAAAGTATAATGATAAAAATAGATAAATAAATAAAGTAAAAAATAATAATAATAAAAAAATAAAGAGTATGAAGTGATATAGATGTACGTGTTCAAAACTTGCAAAACTCTGTTCTGCCATGTACTGATGTTTGTTTATCCACCAGCTGTCTGAGAGGGGTTGGGGAACAGCCTTGATCTGTGGTGTTTGTCAATTTCTTTGGTGTAAATTCTCCCACAATGGATCATTTCATGCTGCTAATGCTTTACAATTTACTCAGAAATTTAACAATCTGTTGCTTGGAGCAAACACTGGTGGCATTAGCACACCACGGATGTTTTTGCAGTAGAGATCTTGTGCTTCTCTATTTTTCCGCACGAGGAACAGTGCTTTTAAGAGCACTCCTGATGGTCTCAGCTCCATCATTGATTACTTCTGACATTTCAACTGGGGAGAGGTCTGCCTCACTGACCTAGTCCCATCCGACAGCCTCAGGATTAGGATTTGTTTGTGTCAATTTCCCTTCATACATTTTACAGTTAACGTTGAGTTCAGGTTATTTTAAGGGTAACTTTAGTTCACAGAAAAAAAATATTTGAGGCTGTGTGGTCATTAAAATTACTTCATTAAAGTAAAGCAATCAGGATTTAAGTTATTTTTTAAATATTTGATTTTGACTTAAAAGCCTTGTTATTCTGTTTACAAAGTTATTGATAAACATACACACTCTATATAAAAATGTTAAGAAGGGTTTAAATAACTCAATTGCATATCTTATTTTTCTTTTTTTTTCAAAACAGAGTCTTGCTCTGTCGCTAGGCTAGAGTACAATGGTGTGATCTTTGCTCACTGCAACCTCTGCCTCCTGGGTTCAGATTCTCCTGCCTCAGCTTCCTGAGTAGCTGGGATTACAGGTGCCTGCCACCATGCCTGGCTAATTTTTGTATTTTTAGTAGAGACAGGATTTCTCCATGTTGGCCAGGCTGATCTTGAACCCCTGACCTCAAGTGATCCACCCACCTTGGCCTCCCAAAGTGCTGGGATTACAGGCGTAAGCCACTGTGCCTGTCCACATCTTTAAATATTTTAACCATTTTTAAAATTTCATATACGTAACTCTCATCTTAAGCAGTTCACATGCCTTATTAGAAAACTATCCCAAGTAATTTAATAATCCCAGCTAATAGAGCGTATTAAACTCCTAAATATGGAAACCTCAATTTCTCATAACGAATTCAATGATTTTTAAACATATATTTTCAAATTAAAAGGCACACATTCTAAAATTTATTTTTTAATTCCCAGTTTATCTGGCATTGAAAGACAAACCTGTCATATAATATGTGAAATTACCTTAATTACTGCATTTCACAATCCAACTATTATCAAATTATTCCTAAACATAACACAAAAGTATTCTTAAAAATAAAAAAGTAAATGATTTATAAATTAACACTGATAAATGTAGGATTAATAAAATCATTGTAGGATTTCAAGACCCATTAAGAAAATGATATCATGTTCAACAAATTGCAGTTACAATTCTAGGCAAATCAGTTTATTGAACAGAGATTTTTGGCTGGCAGTAGATTTGGAGGTATAAGAAACGTGGCTGTTTTCACCAAATATGCTTATTTGGCCTTTTTCTACAGTTTCTGTATTAGGGGGATACTAAGTCCATTCTTTTCCTATGAAGTAAACTTCCTACACAGGCTCCTCACATACAAGCCACATATTAGCTAATTTTAGCAACCAGTTACATTGCTTCCAAACTGATAATATTCAGACTGTTTTTACTACTCAAGTACTCAAGTCTCTCCTATCATGGGCTGATTTTTCTACCTTCCCTGCCTGCCTGGCTGTGCTGCTTCTCTTGCAGGTATCTGAACAGCGTATGCTTGAGGTTGTTTTTTTTTTTTTAGGAGGAGTCTCGCTCTATCGCCCAGGATGGAGCAGTGGTGCAAACTCAGCTCACTGCAAGCTCCGCCTCCCGGGTTCATGCCTTTCTCCTGCCTCAGCCTCCGGAGTAGCTGGGACTACAGGCGCCCACCACCAAGCCCGGTTAATTTTTTGTATTTTTAGTACAGACGCGGTTTCACCGTGTTAGCCAGGATGGTCTTGATCTCCTGACCTCGTGATCCGCCCGCCTCAGCCTCTCTAAGTGCTGGGATTACAGGCGTGAGCCACCACGCCCAGTCCGGATTGAGGTCTTTATGTTCCCCATGTTTCTGTTGTCGCTGTGTTCTTGGTGTGAGTCACTGTGGTGACAGCAGCATCCAGGACTTCGATGCTCACCCGTTAGCCACCTGCAGCTGCCCTCCCTAAGAACAGAAACATCCTCCTTGTCGAAAATGAAATGGACACTGTTGAGTCTGGCATTGACTCTGTTGTTGATCATCTCTACTTGAAAGCAGGATCTATTGCAGTGCAGTCTCCTGGTTTTCCTTCGTTCTTTTCTGAATATGCACCTTGCACATGTGTGGTGTTTATTGTACCTGTGTGGGGTTTTATTGCTTCATTATTATTTTTTCTTTAAAGTTCAGTCTCCGTAGAGACTGTCAAAGATTGCCAATGTTGACTCTATTTCAAGTCATCATGACCGAGTATTGGGAAACATTTTCATGCAATAATTACACCTCAGATAACCCTTATTGGCTATGGTACTGCCACTGTGCAAAGCTTGTATGGGTTTTAAAAAAAAGTTCAAATGGGCATTTTAGGGCATAAAGAGGAAGGTCACAATAATTTCTACCTGACTTAATTTAGTATATTTAGATATCTAAAGGACAAAATTTTAAAACCATTTAAAAAATTTAAACATTCTATATAATTCCATAAAATTTCATTTAACAAAGTGAATGACCTTAAAAAACTAGAATAGCCAAGGATGTCTATGTATTAATAGATATTAAACAATAGATTGAGTACCAAAAACTTCTCATAACTTCTTGTTATTAAATTTGTACCATAGGAATCTGGCTGTTGATGGAGGAAGAGGCACAAGGGCACAGATGCAGATGCTTGACTTCCTCCCTGTTCTTCTGAATCCATGTGCTCTCCTTTGGTGATCCCAAACAATCCTTTATCTTTGTAATGATGAGTGTCAAAGAATTACTCTCAGGCTTAACTTATCCCTCTGTGTAAATGTATGTCACCAGATACATCCGAGACTCACCCATTTGCATATATGTAGGTGACTCGAAATTTACAAAAACACCAAAGGTCTTATCATTTTCCTCCTGAATTTGCTTCTATTTATGTGTCTTTGTCTTGGAGAGAAGTGTAACCCACCATTCACCTTCCACCCCAGTGAGAGTTCTGAAATCATTCTTTTGTCTTTCCAACTCTGAAACCAGTCAATCAAGGCATGCCTACCCATCTCCAAACATTTCTCCAATTGATCCTATTTATTCCTCCGTCAGCAAAACTATCCCATTTTTCTCCTTAATCAACTCTGCCTCAACTAGAGGAATAAACATACAACACTTTGGCTTGCCTCAAATATTGTCTCATTACCATTCATTCTTCATAGTGCAGCCACAATGCTCTTACAAACCATCAATCAGTGCAGTTCACTCTCGTAGTTGAGTAACCCGCTATTCTGACAAAACATCCCAGAGTCTAAATATGTTAGCCAAGGGTCTCCATACAGAGACTTAGGGCAATGTAAGGCTTAAGAATGCAACCTTCAGTTGCCGAGGTCCTACTTCCGGGATTTCCAACTTAGTTGGTCTGGGAGGGGCTGAAGCACATATATACTCTTTTACATGGTGATAATGAACAGTCAAGTTGAGAAAATTAATCAAGTGTCAGGCTGCTTGGATATGACGATAATATTTAGCTGAATATATTCTAATATTTAGCACATTTCACAGCTGTGTGAAATTACCTATATCCCTGTTTCTTCTGTTGAATGGGCACGTAATAACTGTACCTTCATTGTATAATTTCTTTGCAAATAGAATGAATCCAAAGCCCTGAAACCTAGTAAGTGCTAATTAAGTGAAAACCACTGATATTATTTATACAACTTTATTTGCAGTTACTGTGTTATATTTTATGTGCCGGAAACTTGTAGTTTCACACAGAATGTTATTTCTTGCTCATTCTATTAATTGTGCCTGGGATTAGAAACTCTGGATTTCTGTATTAGTCAGTGTTCTCCAGAGGGGCAGAACTAATAGGATATATGTAATAAAAAAGGGAGCTTATTAGGGAGAATTGGCTAACACCATCCCAAGGCCAAGTCCCATGACAGGTTGCCTGTAGGCTCAGAAAGAAGGAAGTCTGTAGTGGCTCAGTCCCAGTGCAAACTCTCAAAAGCAAGGAAGCCAACAGTGCAGCTTTCAGTCTGTGGCAGAAGGCCTGAGAGCCCCCGGCAAACATTGGTGTAAGTCCAAGAATACAAAGGCTGAAGAACCTGGAGTCTGATGTCCAAGAGCAGGAGGAGTGGAAGGAAGCATCCAGCATGGGAGAAAGATGAAAGCCAGAAAACCCAGCAAGCAAGGTCCTCCCACCTTCTTCCTCCTGCTTTGTTCCAGCCGTGCAGCATGGATGGTGCCCACTCACGTTGAGGGAGGGTCTTCCTCTCCCAGTCCACTGACTCAAATGTCAGTCTCCTCTGGCAACACCCTCCCAGACACACACGGGAAACAGCACTTTCCCAGCCATCCAGGCATCCTTCAATCCAATCAAATTGACACCTAATATTCAATCATCACAGCTTCCTTCCTTTCACTTACCAATCATCTCCCTCCCGATGTGTACCCAGGATCCTTCCTTATCTCTATCCTGACAGAATTTTGTGGCTGATATTGATCTTTCCACATAGCTTCATAATGATGTATCTAGATGTATGTTTGTCTCTCTAAAATTTTAGCATATTTACAATTAAGAAGTAAATACTGGATTGTGTCTTATGCATGTCTGTGTCTCCATCCCTTATCTATGGTAATGTAAGATGCAAAATACGCACTCTTTAACTCTTATGATTTTCCTGGGCTCTTAGATGAAACCATGTAAGTCAATACATCATCTTACCAGATGAGAAAACAGGCTTAAAATGGCACACATACGATATCATTAATATTCATTAGAAATAGGACCAGAGAAGAAAGCTCTGGTTCACAATAAAATCTCTCATAAAATATTAACTATAAATAATTGGTAAACTAAGTCAATAAATAAATCAGGAGAACAAAAGCAACAAACAATTGTACATTTTACAAAAATGATTCTATGTGTATAATGACAGCAGGCTTTCAGAATTCAGAACTAATTTCACAAAGCAGATGAGGCTCTTTTAAAAAGTGATCAGTCATTATGCCAAGTAGTATTTAAATCCCAGCTACCCAGAATTTTGTGATGAAATTTTTTTTTTTTTTTTTTTGAGACGGGAGTCTGGCTCTGTCGCCCAGGCTGGAGTGCAGTGGCCGGATCTCAGCTCACTGCAAGCTCCGCCTCCCGGGTTTGCGCCATTCTCCTGCCTCAGCCTCCCGAGTAGTTGGGACTACAGGCGCCCGCCACCGCGCCCAGCTAGTTTTTTGTATTTTTTAGTAGAGACGGGGTTTCACCGTGTTAGCCAGGATGGTCTCGATCTCCTGACCTCGTGATCCGCCCGTCTCGGCCTCCCAAAGTGCTGGGATTACAGGCTTGAGCCACCACGCCCGGCTATGATGAAATTTTTTTAAAAAAAGAATCAGGTTTTGCTTCAAAGTAGGCAAAATAATAACTTGAAAGAAAACTTTTTTTCTAGGTCTCGCCAAAAGAGAAATAAAATAGGAAAATAATCTTGTAAAGTTATGATTTTAGCCTGACTTTGAGGAGTTTCCTATATTGTAGATACTTAAGGAAGCAAATAAATAAATACTGAAAGAAAGAAGGAAAGTAGGAAATGCTATTAGAAATTTATCAAGACCGTGCTTTAACACAGTTGGCAAGTGAGAACAGATAAACCAACATTTTAGGCATTTTTAGCATAGCATAGCACCTTATGTGACAAAACCCATATCCAGTCCTTATTAGCCATGTGGCCTTGGGCAACCTTCCTAGAGGTTATAACTTTTTAAATCATTTTTTAAAATGGTGATGATAATAACTATTTTCTAAGGTTGATACGGAAAAAAATCAGATACTATATATGAAAAAAAAAAAAGAAAACTTTGCCAAGTCTATGGCATATGGAGAGAACTGAATCAACCTTTTTCAAATGAAAACTCACATATAACTGAAAACTGTATTCATGGATCAAACTGTCTTCTTTATAACTGGTGTCATCATAGCTATTTCTATGCCTTCAGCTTCTTTAAAGTAAGATTGGGATCGATATCTGAATAAATATGAATGACAATTCTTTGATCAAAAAAGAATGATTACATAATCCATGATTAAATCATACTAAATATTTAAAAGCACTTATTTCCCCAATGGGTAGCTTCCTACATTTTGAATGAAAAGGATTTCTCTTTTTCTGACTCACAGTGTTTTAAAGTTGAACCTTCACAAAACCAAGGTATTTTTATATGTGACTTTGTACCCACACAAATATTCCTCCAAGGGTTAGATAGAGTATCAAGATTAGAAATACACGATTCCTATTATTGAAATTTTCCTTTCTCTTTTCCTATATCCAAGCTTAAAGGTTATAGTTTTCAAATAAACAATGAGAGGAACGGCCTTCTCTTAGTAGACGTAGGAAATATATCACCTTTAAAGTCAGTGCTGCTAAGATTAGAAATAGGCAAGGGACGAATTGCAACAAAGGGCTGCTGTCTGCATATTGCTTCAGGTCAGCCGTCGAAGATTTTTGTTTGTTGCATTTTGTTTGTACTTAAAGGTCCACAGTCCCTTTGAGTAACCGGCTCCTAAGGCTCCGGCTGACACGCTCAGGTTGTGAAAGTTGGTGGAAAACTGAAGCGGTATTAGAACGACTGATGAGGAGGCTGCTGCGTTTAAGGGTGAAACGATGGCCCACAGGCATCCACGGACACCCCTGAAGCGAAGAAAGTGGCTTTGCTCTGTGGCGGAGGATAGCAGCAGGGCCTGGAAAGGGGAGTTTGCCTCCGCTTCCTCCTGGGAGGTTCCTCAATCACTCCGTCAAGACAGGGCTGTGGCGTGCAAACACTCATGCAGGTGTGGTTCCGTTTCTGCCAGCTCAGAGAGGGCCACGTGAAACAAAACAAAACATAAAAACAGAACAAAATGAGAAAACCAAGCACAACCAATCAGAGGTCTGGGACCCAAAAGATGTGGCGTGGTTGGATATTTAAATGATGTCACACAGTGGACAGATAGAAGATCACCCCTGGGGTGGAGAAAGCGGGCGGTCAATGTCAAAATTAGGGTTAAAAGATTGAAAAATATTTTCTTCTCTTTTTTAAGCCATAACAGAGAATGAACAAAATAATTAGTGATAGAGATACTAAACTCTACATGGTGTTTTCTTTCTTCTTTCTTTCTTCCTTCCTTTCCTTGCTTCCTTCCTTCCTTCCTTTCTTCCTTCCTTCCTTCCTCTCTTTCTCCCTTCCCTTCCCTTCTTCCTTCCTTCCCTTCCTTTCCCCTTTTCTTTCCTTCCTTCTTCTCTCTCCCTTCCATTCTTCCTTCTTTCCCTTCCTTCCTTCCTTCCTTCCTTCCTTCCTTCCTTCCTTCCTTCCTCTCTCTCTATCCCTTCCTTCCTTCCTTTCTTTCTTTCTTTCTTTCTTTCTTTCTTTCTTTCTTTCTTTCTTTCTTTCTCTTTCTTTCTGTCTTTCTCTTCCTTCTTTCCTTTCTTTCTCTCTCTCTTTCTTTCTTTCTCTTTTTTCTTTCTTTCCCTTCCTTCCTTCCTCTTTCTTTCTTTCTTTCTTTCTTTCTTTCTTTCTTTCTTTCTTTCTTCTTTCTTTCTTTCTCTTTCTCTTTCTTTCTTTCTTTCTTTCTTTCTTTCTTTCTTTCTTTCTTTCTTTCTTTCTTTCTTTCCTTCCTTCCTTCCTTCCTTCCTTCCTTCCTTCCTTCCTTCTTCTTCTTTTTTTTTTTTTTGACAATCCCATTTTCCATACAATTTTATCAGTTATTTCAAAGCCGTAAGTCCTGGAGCTCAGGCTTGAAATTGTTCAACTGCTGCGCGGTTGCTCACTACCTGCCTCAACCCACCCTCCCTCTGCCTACAGAAGCGGGCCTAGAAATCACAGCCGGCCAGTGAGAGTCTCACTTTACTTTCAGGCCCTGTGACTGCTTCTGGGCTGGATATATTCTTCCTCAGCACAAATGAAACTAGATTCGAGAGCTTTTGTGGAACTGCTGGAAAAAGAAAGAGAAAACACCTTCCTGCTGGTACCACTGATGGTGTCAGTGTGAGGATTTCATGGGTAAGCTCAAAGGTCATTCCTGGGCTTAGAAGGGAACCCACAGTAAAAGAGCAGATAAGAAATTTAGGCTGGGCACGGTGGCACACACCTGTAATCCCAGCTACTCAGGAGGCTGAGGCAGGAGAATGCCTTGAGTCCAGGAGGTAGAGGTTGCAATGAGCCAAGATCAGGCCACTGCACTCTGGCCTGTGTTACAAACTCCGTCTCAGGAAAAAAAAAAAAAAAAAAAAGGCCAGGCCCGGTGGCTCACGCCTGTAATCCCGGCACTTTGGGAGGCCGAGACGGGCGGATCACAAGGTCAGGAGATCGAGACCATCCTGGCTAACACGGTGAAACCCCGTCTCTACTAAAAAATACAAAAAACTAGCCGGGCGAGGTGGCGGCGCCTGTAGTCCCAGCTACTCGGGAGGCTGAGGCAAGAGAATGGCGTAAACCCGGGAGGCGGAGCTTGCAGTGAGCTGAGATCAGGCCATTGCACTCCAGCCTGGGCGACAGAGCGAGACTCCGTCTCAAAAGAGAGAAACGAGTATATAAACCAATACCTTTCTTGCTGTGTTTCAGTTACATTTTCATCATTGCTTGAAACCAAAAGAGTCTCCAGTGATATTGTTTATTTTCTTTCATCCCCCAAACTGCATGTCTTAATGATTTGAACATAAATGCCTCTTTTCATGGTTTATTTAGTTAAATAACACTTTCCTTGCGGATGAACTCCTCATACAACTTGGAAATAATGCAGCATATTACAAATATCTTAATGCCGAATCAAAGTGTTTCATGTATGTTAACAGAGCCAAGGGACAGCTAAGAGTCTGAATTCCACGCCAGAGCCAGGGCAAAGTCAAGGCCAAGGCAGGGAGCTCCCTGGAAGCCGCTGGGCCTGCATCGCGGTTGCAAGCACATTTCTGGGAATTCAAATTAATTACCTAATGTTTCTTTTCTGGCAGCAGCATGCTAAGTGAGGGGCAAATGCTCATGGAAGCTGCAGGCCTAAGAAGCAAAGGAAGATAAACCTGGACTTTTTCTCTCCTCATATGTTGAGCAACAGGAGCTGGAGATCACTGATGATTTTGATTAGGACAAAGGTGTTGTGAAGCCTTCACAGTATAACCCGAACAGTCACGCCTGTGATGAAGAAATGAAAACCTTGTGTGTTTTTTCTCTTTACCTCATGGCCCAACTCCTCCACCTTTGTTGCCAGCACTTGCCGTGTATGTGTCTGCATAAATGTGTGCATGTGCGTATGTGTGTGTGTTTCAATGCATGGATGCGTGTATGTATGTGTATGTGTTTCTGTGTCTGTGTGAATATGTTTAAAAGTGTGTGTATGTGTGTGTAGATGTTTGTAGGCGTGTATATATGTGTGTTTGTAAGTGTGTGTGTTTCTGTGTCTGTGTATATGTTTGTAGGTGTGTGCATATGTGTGTGTGCCTGTGTATATGTGTATCTGTGTGTGTACATATGTGTTAATATGTGTATGTGTATTTGCATAGGTACATATATGCCTGTGTGTTTGCATGTGTGTGAGTGTACGTGTGTGTGAGTGTGTTTGTGTGAATGCATGTTTATCTTTCTGGTTTGAAGAATCAAAAGAAGCTGTTCCTCCCCTGCCATACTGGGCATTTTGGTGTTTCAGAACCAAAAGCATTTGAGCTATTTAACCACCATAGCACTTTACCCCATCAATCAGTGGAGTATGGCAGTTCTTTGATCATGAGATGAAAGAAAGCAGAGGAGAGAGAGAGAGAGAGAGAGCAGGGCAAGCCAGCAAACTTTCCTCAAGCCAGAGCGTTTCCTCAGCAAGAAGATAGAAGAAAGACAAACGCTTATCCATTAGCACATCACTCACGCAGAATTGAGGCAGGACAAGGAAACATGAAAAACATAGAAACATGCAGGATATTACAAAGCTTTTCTAAGTTGGATATTATTTCCTGTTCAGAAGTTAGCTTTTGAGAAGGAAAGAGGTGGATTCATGCTGAAAAGAATGGTCATGGAGCGCAGCAGGGTGCTTCTACCTCAGATCCTGTTGGGATGGATTCTGAAGGCACTGGGGAGGTGCTGGGCTGCCTCTGCTGCGATGCTCCTTTAGGTCCCGCTGTTTGTATTTGAACCAGGAACTAATCTAGCTGACATATTTATTTAGGCAGTGTTCTGTCATCATTGCCCACAAGATCCTCAAGTCAAGCCATACACAGAGTCCCCTTATGGACATAAGAGAGTCTCAGCTCAGCCTGATTTCTCATTTTTTTTTTTCTATGTACATTTAGCAGGTCTCTCTTCGGGGACTCTCTCTGTAGGACTTTACCACTCTCATTAACAATAACAAATCCTGATTAAGTTCCTACAACTTGTGAGGTCTACAAGGGACACACAGAGGAACGAAGCACAGAGGCCCTAATGGAGAATTCAGGCCACCATATTCTGGCTGCCACCACTGTTGGGGTTTCTCAGAAGGTCCCTCCTAAATCTCACTCATCCTCTCCATCGGGTCCTAAACAAACATAGACATGATAGATGACAATTAAAGGTCAAATTATCAGCTTTATTACTGATAGAGAACAAATTGCATATCATGGCTGTGGGTGTGTTAGCCAAGTGGACTTTCTCATTCTGAACTGCAGAATCTGGCTAACCATCTCACCAGGGCTCAGGGATTGCTAAACCGGAGGAAGCCTGCCAGGTGTGGCACAGTATATTAGATCCCTATTACTCCTGCAGGAGATCGACATGAATGTAGTGGCTACAAACAACACAAATTTATCTGAAAGGACATTAGTGATAGCAGTAGGCAAATGGCAAATGGTAGAGAAAAGGCAAGCTCAACAACTAAAAGTCGAAGTCCTGTTCTCGGAGTTACAGTCTGTTCATGGCACCAGGATACCATATACTGCAATGATGAGTTCTGTGTCGCAATGATAGCTGACTGCCTGGTGTTCAGAGTCTACTCGCCCAGTAAGACCGCCAGAAAATATTATTAGGTTGGTGCAAAAGCAGTTGTGGTTTTTCCCACAAACCTAATATATTCCTAATATATTGATCAACCAAAGATGAATGCATTAAGCTTAAACTTACTGAATCAAGGAGGCCTTAAGAGAATCTTAGCAATGTTTCAAAAGGGGGCAGGCAAAACAGAATATTTGTATCATGTGGGTGCCTGGGTTCAATTTATCTAAGATGGGGCTTTCGAAGTCAGAACTGGTTGAATTTTGAATCATTTTTGACGTAACAATGTAGGACTGGTGGACACATCCAGGAGAGAGTATTCATTAGTAAACTATTGGCTGATAAAAGAACTGTCTACTCACGTGAGCAAACTAATGTCGTGGGGAAACCGATTTACAAAATATTCTGACACATTCAATAGTCATTTATTGCTTATACGGGTCTTATTTTCTGGGACGGTAAATTTCTAAAAAAAAAAGTGGTTACATCATATTGATACAGGTGGTTTCATTTCCTACCTAGAATAAAGCCTGATTCATATTCTTACTGTCTAAGAGGCCTTAAGCAAGTCCTATCATCTCTCTAAGATTCAGTCTCTTCAGATATAAAAATGGGGATTAGAAAAGTATCTATCTTATGAGGCAATTCTGAGGATCAAATGAGATAATCTATATAAAACCCTCAGGAGAGTTTCTGCGAAAATAGAATTCAATACATAATAACAATACTGATAACACTCAAGAGACAGGGAATGATTTGAGAATACCTTGAATGTGAAAGCAACAGGCACCAATCAACAGATGCTCACTCTGTGAATAGGTGTCATTCTGCGTAAGAAAAAAATACTGCAGCATATGTTTAGAATCAGTAGGGAGAAAATATTCTTTCAGCATCTTGAACTAGACTAACTCTTTTCAATCATATTACTGTGGGATACCAATGAGCCACAAGCCCTTTAAGAAGTGTGATACCCAATTTTGATTATACAATTTACATTACATTGTATCTTTATGTTGCCAGCAATAATTGCAAACTCATGTGCCCAAAATGATCAGACTTAGCCAGTTGCTGATATGCTGCAATGCAAAGCTAATATTGTCAGAATTCTAATTATCAACAATAAGCAAAATCCACATTGTATTATTAAATCACTCAATGGAAAAGGAGTTTAATGCTATGCAGGGCAAACACAATATTATGGAAGGATTATCTAGTTATCAGTATGACAATGTGTGAGACTCTCTGCATACTGATGTCCAGCAGCAACACCAAACATTGAGCTCAGTGGATTTTGGGGTATAGTTTAAAGAACGTTACAATTGACCCAGAAGGAGTGATAAAGGGCATTGATGAAAATTAAGCTAGTGCCATAGTGAAGTATGTCTCTACTGGGGAATTGGAATCTTTTGCTCCTAGATACGATGACAACAAATTCAGGGCAATAATATGATATAGGCAAACAGAAACTCAGGGATGAAGAGGGGCTAAGCCAAGCAGGTATGAATATTTCTATAGATTCTGTAAGACATTGTTTTCCTGTGGTAAGGGTCCCGGTGTAATTGTTGTTGCTTTGTTTTACATTCTTTCTAATTTTCCATGGCTACTCAAGGGTAAGAATGAGATTAGTTAAATTGCAACACACACATTGAAATATAATGCAATATGGTTTACTTTCTGCGACATCATTATAGGTATACAAATACTGTCAACTCCTTGAGTCTAGTCATAAGATATTAGTTTGACGTTTTCTAGTGAAAAAAAAAATTGTGTATAATTTCATTAAAAAAAAAAAACCCTTATAAACAGAATTGTAAGTGTGAGGCCCTCTGTGATGAGAGGCATGGACAAAATGGGCGTGGTCCTCACTTTGATAAAGTCAAGTTCATTTGCGGTCATAAGCTTAAATTCGCAAGAAATCCAAACCCAACATTGACAGAAAAACAAGACCTCTGAAGTCCTCTTAGACCCTTTCTTCACTTATTAAGAGTGCCTTCTCCGAGTAAGCTGCTTGGCCAAGTTCACCCTCTCTGAACCCCTGAACACACAAAGCACCCTTTATTCTGTGTCTTCTTCTAGCTGAGAAGAATACGTTTTCCTGGGAAGAAAAAAACAAAATCACATCCCAATAGCCGTATCCTTTTCAGAAGATATGTGATTAACCAAAATATAAAAATACAAGGTTTTGGTCAGGTGCAGTGGCTCACGCCTATAAGCCCAGCAATTTGGGAGGCCGAGGCGGGTGGATCACTTGAGGTCAGGAGTTTGAGACCAGCCTGACCAACATGGTGAAACCCCATCTCTACTAAAAATAATAATAATAATAAAATAAATAAATTAACCGTGTGTGGTGGTGCATGCCTGTAATCCCAGCTACTTGGGGAGCTGAGGCAGAAGAATTGCTTGAACCCAGGAGGTAGGGGTTGCAGTGAGTCTAGATCATGCCACTGCACTCCAGCCTCAGCAACAAGAGCAAAACTCCATCAAAAAACAGAAAAACAAAAAACAAGGTTTTTATTTGACCCAGAAAAGCATTCATTCCTGACTTTTGTTTTTTATTTCCCAGAATAAAAAACAGTATTGTAAGACATTCTGGTCAGAGTTCTTGGCTTTTGAAATTGCACTTGCCTGTTTCTTCACTGATTTTTTTTCTCAGAGCAGTAGAATCACACCACACATCTCTTTAGTTAACACTATCTCAACTACATGCATGGCTAGCTAGAGAGAGAGAGAGAATAACATCACAACATTACTGGAGCCTAGGATTCTGTTTATATTCTTGTCCACTTGAATTTGTCCCTGTGGGAAGCTAAGGCATGAGATGGGAGAAGTCAACAGGTAGTTTCCTCCATTGCTTTCAGTTCCCCAGGACTCTCCTGGTAGGAGTATCTCTCTACACTTCCTGTAGTTCCAATGTTTGAAGATACGCATCTCCCACCTTGGAAAGAGCATGTTGTCTAGACACATCAACAACATCAACTGAAATGGAAGTAACCAACAGTTGTCTGCTTCTATCCCTGCTCAGCTGGTTTACTGAGCAATTTTGAATTTTGTTCTTTTGTGAACTTTTTATTTTTACTTTAATTTTTAATTTTTTATTTTCATAGGTTTTTAGTGAACAGGCAGTGTTCGGTTACATGTATAAGTTCTTTAGTGGTAATTTGTGAAATTTTGGTGCACCCATCACCCAAGCAGTATGCACTGAACCCAGTTTGTGGTCTTTCATCCCTCACCTGCTTCCAACCCCTTCGCCCTAAGTCCTCAAAGTTCATTGTGCCATTTTTATGCCTTTGCATCCTCATAGCTTAGCTCCCACCTATGAGTGAGAACATACAATGTTTGATTTTCCATTCCTGAGTTACTTCATTTAGAATAACAGTCTCCAATCCCATCCAGGTTGCTGTGAATGCCATTAATTCATTGCTTTTTATGGCTGAGTAGTATTCCATAGTATGTATGTATGTGTGTGTGTGTATATGTGTGTGTGTGTGTGTGTGTGTGTGTGTATATATATATATGTGAGGCAGTTTATTTATCCCCTCATTGATTGTTGGGCATTTGGGTTGGTTTTACATTTTTGCAATTGTGAATTGTGCTTTACATGTATCTTTTTCATATAATGACTTCTTTTCCTCTGGGTAGATACCCAGTAGTGGGATTGCTGGATCAAATGGTAGTTCTACTTTTAGTTCTTTAAGGAATCTCCACACTGTTTTCCACAGTGGCTGTACTGGTTTGCATTCCCACCAGCAGCATAGAAGTGTTCCCTTTCACCACATCCATGTCAACATCTACTATTGTTTTATTTTTTATTATTATGGCCATTCTTGCAAGAGTAAGGTGGCTCACATCAATGGCATCAATTGAAATGAAAGCAATCAACAGTTCTGTGCTCAGATGGTTTACTGAGCAATTCTGAGTATGGTTCTTTTGTGAACTTTTCAATCCAAACCCAGAAAAATATGTGACTCTTCTGATTCTTCTGCTGTGTCCGGGTCTCATTTGGTACATTTCTTCCATGAGGAATAAACATCCTTAAACAGATTTCTCAGTATTATATTAGGGTTCTTTTAATGATCTGTCCTGCAGAAGAGCTACAGTTACTTCTAAAAAGGAAGACCAGAAAGAGTGATGCCTAGCCTAAAGGGATTGTTAGTTGTGTCATTTTAGGAATCTTAAGAAGTGACCTCTTTGTTTACAATAGGCCCAGGACCTAAGCATGAGGCTGAGGCTGCCTGAGTTGAAACGGCCAGTCCCGACACCCAGACATAACCCACAGTGGCTATTTTGAGCTAATATTTCCTTTTTTTTCTTTTTTCTGTTTTCCTCCTGCAGCCTCTGTAAAGCAACACATTTTTTGGCAAGAATGCCTGGGACAGAGAAATAAATTTATTCTCACTTATTATTGAGAATGTTCTCAAATCTTACAAGGGGAGTCTTGTTCTTATCCCAGAAAGAATGTCTTGGGGGAGGGAGAAGGTTTGTCTAAGCACTGTATATTCACTGAAGAGTCTTTTGTTTTTCTGGAAGTATCAGACAAAATGCTCAGCATAATATGGCTTTGTGGTTGACATTCAATTGTCTACCTGCCCAAGTAAGTGGAACTTTAATTTTGTGGCATTTGTGTTGAATCTCAAAAGCTGACCCCACGGAATCAGAATTTTAAAGTCCTTATGGTTTAATTTCAGGGTCCCTTAATGGTTGGGGCAGAATGTTGGGGCCAGAGCCCCAGAGTAGAGTCAGAACTCTGGATAAGGTAAACACTAGGGTCATGACCAACACTGCAGATTTTCCTCCTGTTCCTTAACTGTTCCTTCCTTGCAGAATCATGCCTGGTTTCATTTGGGGCATCCATGTGCCCAGCCCTAGGGTTCCGACTGATCATGGATATTCACAACTTCCACATTTACCAGCTTTCCTTGTGGTTCCTGATGTCCATGTGACTCAACAGAGTACAGGGGTTTCCAGGAATGACTGCCTGTCTGAATCAAATAAAAGCCCTTTTTTTCCCCCTTTATGGCTAATCACATGCGTTCTCATAAGAATACAGCTTTTGGGATGTGATTCTTAGCGTTTCTGTAGCATCTTGTGACAATGACATTATAATCATGAATCTGAAACCCAACATGCAGTAGATGACATGAAGAGATAGCAGAGAGAGATGGTACAAACAAGATATTCTTTCATTTTTATAAGCCGTGGAGACTATGAGTGCTTGGTACTGGAAACAGTGGAAAAGCCAAGAAGGAGAGAAAAGTAAGCTATCCTATGAAATCCCATGTTAAGCTTTTTTTTTTAAATCACTCTTGATAATGTAAATTTCACCTCTCAGTAATTCTCTACTTCAGCACAGAAAAAGGAAAAAAGCAAAAAGAACATACATAGTCTTTAATTTTTCTACTCTGTTCTCTTCTAATTACCAAGTTAAAAAAAACATAGGGCCAGGCGCGGTGGCTCACGCCTGTAATCCCAGCACTTTGGGAGGCCGAGGCGGGCGGATCACGAGGTCAGGAGATCGAGACCATCCTGGCTAACACGGTGAAACCCCGTCTCTACTAAAAATGCAAAAAATTAGCCGGGCGAGGTGGCGGGCGCCTGTAGTCCCAGCTACTCAGGAGGCTGAGGCAGGAGAATGGCGTGAACCCGGGAGGCGGAGCTTGCAGTGAGCCGAGATCGCGCCACTGCACTCCAGCCTGGGCGACTAAGCGAGACTCTGTCTCAAAAAAAAAAAAAAAAAAACATAGGCAAGAAAAACCCCCAAAAAACAGAAAACCCAAAGCCATTCATTCTAAGCTCGGGAGTTTAATTTCTACATGGGACATGGCTGGCCTTCCTGCTCAGTGCTATTGTTCTGGAAGTTACAGGTAAGGAGTGGGCTGGGTAATTGCTCATAGAAGGAATAAGTAGCACCTCTCAGTGTTTGTGTTTCTCAGGAGCATTGATGAGGATGACTCATATGCGCTCACAGAAAATGCTTTATTTGATTATCTTCAGAGTCTCAAGCATCATCTCTATTGGTGGGCTGAGCAAGACCCCTTTAAGGCCATGATAATCCAGCCACAATGACAAGCAAACCTTCAAAAGGATGTAAACCCCATGTGTCTCAAGAATTGTGTCTGAATAGTAATGAAGGCAGGCGCAGCAGACTTTTCAGGGACCTCCCTGGCCATACGAAGCAGGCGCTGATAGAGGAGCATTTCCAGTCAGTGCAGCTGATATTCAAGCGGCCTTGTCAGAAGGCTTCGATGTTGCTGATGCAGTGGGAAGATGCATTTGATAAAATAAATAAATAGGAGAAAAAAAGACTATTAAGAATCTCCTTTAAAATGACTTTGATGTCAATGAAATTAAAAACATGCTAATAAAATGAGAACTCAATTGTTTCTTGAAGACACCATTATAAAGGTGTGACTGAGCTTCACAAAATCTTAACCTATTATTTTGTGCATTTTTACAAGTTATGTATGAACATTGTTGAATGTTTACGTTATTTAATTCTGAGCCTAGTAAGGATGGAGGTGGCTTATTTAACTGAACCATTGAGGCATTAAAGCAGTTAGAACAGACAGAGTCGCATTTGGCCAGAACACATTTTTGTTTTTAGTGGTAACTGCTTGGACACCAGATTAAATTGGAGAAGGGGCAGGTAAAGCTAATAGGAACACATCACCCGCTTAAATCAAGTGGATCTTGCGAGGTCTGCAATTAGCTCCCGACTTTATTGGAAGCAAAACGGCTTTTATCAGGATCCTTGTTCTTGTGCACCCTAATTATTGGGTAACAGGCAATATTATACTCTAGCTAATTGCAGAGAAATTGCTTGAATCTGGGCACCTGCAATGGTGGATTGTGCTTACTTCATCTGGTTGAATTTGGGCACAGTATTAGACAGGAGAGCCCAGGCTATCCTGAAGTTGTGCAGAACAGGGGCTAAAAATTTAGATTTAGGACTGTGTTTTCCAAGGTTCTCTAGAGGTACAGAACTAATAGGATAGATGTATATATGAAAGGGAGTTTATTAAGGAGAATTGTCTCACACTGTCACAAGGTAAAGTACCATGATAGGCCGTCTGCGAAGTTAAGGAGCAAGGAAGCCAGTGATGGATCAGTCCCAGGCCCCAAATCCCAAAAATAGGGAAGTTGCCAATGCAGCCCTCAGTCTGTGGGCAAAGGCCGGAGAGCCCCTGGCAAACCACTCGTGTAAGTCCAAAGCTGAAGAACTTGGAATCTGATGTTTAAGGGCAGGAAGCATCCAGCACGGGAGATAGATGAAGGCCAGAAGACTCAGCAAGTCTGCTCTTCCATCTTCTCCTGCTTGCTTTATTCCAGCCGAGCTGGCAGCTGGTTCGATGGTGCCCATCCAGATTGAGGGTGGGTCTGCCTCTCCCAGTCCACCGACTCAAACGTTAATCTCCTTTGGCAACACCCTCATGGACACACCAGAAACAGTATTTTGCCTCCTTTGATCCAATCAAGTTAATACTCAATATTCACCATCACAGGAACCATCTTGCTTGTGTTCAGCTTCTAGCTTCGCTACTCCCTGGCTGTGTAAATGTGAACGTTTAACTTTGCCTTGTAGAGTGGGGGTGATAATGGCATTTATGTCAAAGCATGGTTGCAGACTGGACTGGTGAACTTCCTCTGTGAGGGCTCACCCCAGGACCCCGTACCTTCCAGCACTGGCTGTGCTGATTACCAGCTCCTGAATCGCAGGCCTCTTTTCCATAACCAGAAAGATTTGTAAGCGCTTCTGTTTCCTTCCCCATAAACTCCTGGAAAAAGAACAGCAACTGAAGTCTATCAGTTATAGGGGAGAGAAAAGAAAAGGAAAAAAAAAGAAAAGAAAAGAAGAGAAAAGAAATGCGTTAATATCCCAAAACATTATTTTAGTCATGTCTGGGAAAACAGTCTGAGGGCATTTCACTGTTATCACCCTCAAATACGTTATCACCCTCAAAACTCGACTGAACATGAAGGTGACTCATGTGATCTGCTTTTAGTTATATGTTAAAAAAAGAGTAAACAATAGACTTTCTCATTGATTGGGGGTACACAGAGGGGATCTTCAGCTTTTAGGGGAACACTTTTGGTGCTGTTTTGTTTTCCTCTCAAATACACCATGCAGAAAATAGACCTTTGAATTTTAAACTACAGACAAAATCTTAAGCCTCACAGCCGACTGAATGGACTCTGTCTTGGTTAAGAGAACTCCAGAGAATCTTTAAAAATCTGAGTTCCCAGCCACGATGGAGCAGAAGATTGGACACATCTTGTCTCATCCCCTTGCTTTTGCAAGTTAGACACAACAATGGACCAGTATTACTGTTAAAATAAAGGTCATAAGACTGGCAGAACAAATTCTTTGTAGCAATAAGATACCAAATTATAAATAAGACCTAAGGCCATGCCAGGCAAGGAATGAGTCTACGTAAAGAGTAAACTATATTCTAACTGTCACAAGAATTTTCTTTTTTTTTTTTTTTTTTAGCAGCTAAACAAGTGCTGGCTTTGAGATAAGCAATGTTAAAGCAATTTTCAGCTCATCTATGACCAGACATTGACTAACTGGCCCTCCTCTTCCATAAGTTGTAACTACAGCTTTCACTGAACAAGAGGCTGATTTCAGTAACTCTCTCCTGATAAGAAGACCATTGACTGTGGACTGGTTCTGGCTGGTTTACAGAGGCTGCACACTGAGTGCCTTCATGTTCTTGCTTCATCTTTTGACATACAAAGTCTAATTGTAATACATTTAAATGTTAAGTCTCCATCCCAAAGTGAACATGACTTACAGGTCACATGCACGTTTGTTCAATATGCATGTATCAGGATCGCCTTTACAAATATCCACAGTTCTTCCTTAACCTGTTACATATGTATCCTTGGCCAATGCATTCAGCTTCAACTTCCCTTCGACCACTCCTCCTTCAAAGTGCTTGCTTTTGGTTTTTGGCCAGAGGCTATGCTTCCCACCTACAGGTTGTAATCCCCCTTGTAAGACATAAAGCTCTCCTTTCTCTAGGTATAAATTGTGTGATTTTTAAGTTAGCAGAATGCACAAAAATAATTTTCCCAAAGAGCTTATTTTTCTCCCAAGAAGTGAAAGGTTATTTTTTCCCCTCAGTGCAAAGCAGATTTTAAAAGACATGAACATTCCTTCATCAATGTCATGGAAAACAGTCTAAAGTTTTTGTAGAGTGATCATCTCTGGACATATTGAGAGATGGGAGGAGAGGAATTGTCCTTGGTTCACAACAAAGAGTTAGGAGCTAGGGACCACGTCTCCCCAGTTATTTAGCAGAAATTGGGTATTTTCTCCTAACATAATTCCAATCCTAGCTTTTTGTTTTTTTACTGATTTTCATCTTCTCTGATAATATTGATTGCTTGACTTGAGTTTGTGTCCTTTGTAGGAACATGGATGCAGCTGGAATCCATCATTCTTAGCAAACTATCACAAGAACAGAAAACCAAACACCGCATGTTCTCACTCATAGGTGGGAACTGAACAATGAGATCACTTGGACTCGGGAAGGGGAACATCACACACCGGGGCCTATCATGGGGAGGGGGGCGGGGGGAGGGATTGCATTGGGAGTTATACCTGATGTAAATGACGAGTTGATGGGTGCAGCACACCAACAAGGCACAAGTATACATATGTAACAAACCTGCACGTTATGCACATGTACCCTACAACTTACAGTATAATAATAATAAATTTAAAAAAAAAAAAAACAAAAAAAACAAAAAAAAAACAAACAAACAAAAAAAAGAATTAAATCAAGCCAACTGGAAGAGTTCAGAAAGGACCCTGAAGAGTCAGGGAGGAAAAGTCACCCTTACTTTCAGGGATAAAAACTCATAAGTAATTAGATTATTTTCTGGAATGTCATGGAAAATTGCTTGTGCAAAATCACTTTTATTGGATTAATCTGTAAGTATATACTATGCCTTCAGGCTGGTTTTGGGTACATTGAACTGAGCACAAATAAAATTGTCCATCATAAAATAAAATGTGATCAGCCACACTGGACTGCCTATTTTCTCTATTGGCAACATTAGTAAGTAATGACTATAGGAATTTTTTTCATTAACCAAGGCATCTACTTAGACATAGAGTGGTCAACGCTTTCAATGGTTATTTACTTCTTAGAATTGGTGATATGAAGATTTAATAAACAATTAATATGCTAGCCACAAAATTTCAAATCAGTAACTAAACTAAAACACTGCTTAGTGATTAGAAATCAGGGTTGGATCCAATTGATTCCATTTTCTATCTTTATGGTAGTTAAGATAAAGTTAAGTGCCATACAAAGAAAACCCAAAGTGTGTAACCATTTATACAGAATAAAAGTTCATTTCCCACTCATAATTTTCAAAGGAAATGTGCCAGTATTGATGGTTAATATTGTCAATTTGATTGAATTGAAGGATGCAAAGTTCATCCTTTCTGGGTGTGTCTGTGAGGGTGTTGCCAGAGGAGATGAACATTTGAGTCAGTGGACTGGGAGAGGCCAACCCACCCTCAATCTGGGTGGGCTCCAACCAATTAACTGCCAGCATGGCTAGAAAAAGCAGGTGGCAGAAGGTGGCAGAAGCTGACTTGCTGAGCCTTCCAGCCTTCATCTTTCTCCTGTGCAGGATACTTCCTGCCCTGAACATCAGACTCCAGGTTCTTCAGCTTTTGGACTCTTGGACTTACAACGGTGACTTGCCAGGGGCCCCTGGTCCTTCGGCCACAGACTGAAGGCTGCACTGTCAGCTGTCAGCTTCTCTATATTTATTTATCTGAGATGGAGTTTTGCTCTTTCACCCAGGCTGGAGTAAAGTGGTGTGGTCTCACCTCACTGCAAACTCCGTGCCCTGAGTTCAAGCAACTCTCCTGCCTCAGCCTCCCGAGTAGCTGGAATTATAGGTGCCCACCACTACACCCGGCTAATTTTTGTATCTTTAGTAGAGACGGAGTTTCAACATGTTGGCTAGGCTGGTCTCGAACTCCTGACCTCAGGTGATCCACCCACCTCGGCCTCCCAGAGTGCCAGGATTATAGGCATGAGCTGCTGCACCCAGCCGGCTTCCCTGTTTTTAAGGTGTTGGGACTCCAGCTGAGCTACTGCTGGCTGTAGCTTCTTAGCTTGCAGACAGCCTATCGTGGGACTTCACCTTGTGGCTGTGTGAGTCAATCCTCCTTCATAAACTCCCTTTCATGTATGCATAGATTCCGTTAGTTCTGTCCCTCTGGAGAGCCCTGACTTACACACCCACTCAGTGAGTGGCTGTCCTCCAGGGAATGTTTGGGGGGCCAGGCTCTCCCAACTTTGGCTCCTCCTTCTCTAACATGTGGCTTCTAAGGTTGCGGTGCTGTTGGGCATGGAGCTGATGGAAGAGGACAGAACCTGTGGGATCACCTATGGGAGCGTCACCCAGGCCAGGTTAGGAAGGCAGTGCCACCATGTCTGCACTCCTGCCACTGGCTGGGAACCAGTCTCATGACCACAGCAAGCTACAAGGAGGCTGGAAATAAAACATAACCAGGAAGGAGAGCGAGGGGGTTTGGTGAACACGGATCCAGTCTCTGCTTCCATCTTTAAGAATCCATGCTAAAAGGCTTCCAGCATAATTAAGGGAGACTTTTTGAATTTTGAAGAAGCAAAAGAATAAATAAAATTCCCATCATCCATTCCTATGTCTCCGTGTGTAACATGGTTTAAAACCAGACTTGAAAGGCTTTATTTAACCATAACTTAAAGTAATAAGCTGCCTTGTAACAAAAGATATAAATGCCACAAGTAGATGTCATTATGTAGTGTTACTCCAGCCTGGGCGAAAGAATGAAACTCCGTCTCAAAATAACAATAATAATAATGAATTAATTAATTTAAAAAAGGAAGCCGACAGTGGAGCCTTCAGCCTGTGGCCGAAGGACCAGGGGCCCCTGGCAAATCACCGTGGTAAGTCCAAGAGTCCAAAAGCTGAATAATGTGGAGTCTGATGTTCAGGGCAGGAAGCATCCAGCACAAGAGAAAGATGAAGGCAGGAAGGCTCAGCAAGTCAGCTCCTCCCACCTTCTGCCACCTGCTTTTTCTAGTCGTGCTGGCAGTCAGTTGGATGGAGCCCACCCAGATTGAGGGTGGGTCTGCCTCTCCCAGTCCACTGACTCAAATGTTCATCTCCTCTGGCAACACTCTCACAGACACACCCAGAAAGGATGAACTTTCCATCCTTCAATTCAATCAAATTGACACTTCATATGAGTAATTGTGAAAAATAACCACCCTTTTATCACAAGAAGAGAGAAAAATATATATGTGAAAAATAACTTACTACATAAAATACATCTCTGTGATAAATCCCTGCTCCTCTTTTTCTCTATGCCGTGATTACGGAGACCAGGAGTCGTTGGGTCAAGGACAATCGCCACATCATCTCGCTCCATTTCTTTGACCACAGAAACAAGAATCTGTGAGAACAGCAGTCATTACAATTGGAAGCACATTAGTGTTGAATCACAAAGAGTTCGTTTTTATTTGCATGGCTAGATAATAATATACTACACAACTGCACAGTAATAAATGTGTAGCGTTTGATAAATACTGTGCCAGGAACTTCTGGAAAAACACATTAGTCTAAGCAATTCAACAATATAAATGTTCTTATTTTCCCCACTTACATAGACACATATGTATTTGAAATTCAGAACTTACTCATCCATGCATTTGTTAGACAGTGAGTATCTGCTGCATGGTCAAGCATTAGGAGATGCTGAGGGTGTATTGCTAAGTGACTTATCCAGGGTTCTTCTTCTCATAGAGTCTTCAGTACCATGGAGGAGACAGGAATTCATGGCATAATCATATAAACAAATACGCCACTGAAGCTCAGCATCACTGATTATTAGAGAAAAGGACATCAAAACCACGATGAAATACCATCTCACACCAGTCAGAAAGGCTACTATTAAAAAGTCAAAAAATTACAGACTCTGATGAGGCTGTGAAGAAAAGAGAACACTTTTACCCTGTTGGTGGGGTGTAAATTAGTTCAACCATTGTGGAAGACAGTGTGGTGATTTGTCAAAGACCTCAAGACAGAAATACCATTCAACCCAGCAATCCCATTACTGGGTGTATACCCAAAGGAATATAAATATTTCATTATAAAGACACATACATGCATATGTTTGTTGCAGCACTATTCACAACAGCAAAGACATGGTATCAACCTAAATGCTTATCAATGATAGACTGATGAAAGAAAACGTGGTACATACACACCATGAAATACTATGCAGCCATTAAAATGAATGAGATCATGTCATTTGCAGGGACGTGGATGGAGCTGGAGGCCATTATCTTTGGCAAACTAACACAGAAGCAGAAAACCAAGCACTGTATGTTCTCACTTACAAGTGGGAGCTAAATGATCAGACCAATGGACACATAGAGGGGACACATAGAGGGACACATAGAGGGTGGATAGTGGGAGGAGGGAGAAAATCAGAAAAAATAACTAATGGGTACTACGCTTAATACCTGGGTGAGGAGATAATCTGTAGAACAAACCCCCATGACACAAGTTTACCTACGTAACAAACCTGCACATGTACCTCCCGAACTTAAAATAAAAGATTTTTTTGTCTGTTTGTTTTTGTTTTTTGAGATGAAGTCTCGCTGTGTCACCCAGGCTGGAGTGCAGTAGTACGATCTTGGCTCACTGCAAACTCCACTTCCCGGGTTCAACAGATTCTCCTGCCTCAGCCTCCCAAGTAGCTGGCATTACAAGCACACACCACCATGCCCAGCTAATTTTTGTATTTTTAGTAGAGATGGGGTTTCACTATGTTGGCCAGATGGGGTTTCACTGGTCTTGAACTCCTGACTTCAAGTGATCCGCCCGTCTCGGCCTCCCAAAGTGCTGGGATTACAGGCACAAGCCACAGTGCCCAACCAATAAAAGTGTTTTTAAAAAGAAGGAAAAGCTACAGGGTAGAGAAAGTCTAAGAGGTTGAAATCTGATTTAGTCTAAGAGGACAACAAATGCAACTTACTGAAAGAAAAGTATGTTTGATCTAAGATCTCATGGGTAAGTAGGAGTCAATGGAGCAAAAGAAGAACAGCATTCCAGGCAGAGGGAACAGCATGTGCGTAGGCTCTGAGGCTGTAGAATATTGAAAAGGAACCAGGCCCAACAGGAATTATCATCACTGTGATTTTATAAATGGGAAAACCAAGGCCCAGAGACATTCAGCCACATGCCTAAGATCACATGGTTTGTAAGTAACAGAGCCAGAGTTTGAATTCGGATGTTTTGAGTTCAAATCTTTTATTTTTCTACCCCTATATCATTATGGCATCAGTTATCATGTTTTGCTTTTAGGTGGTTTAATATTTAAAATCATATTTGGTTGCAAAAGATAGAAATACAACCAAAATGGTTCAAGTAAGTATTTGGTTTGCCTTACTCGTGTTATACGTGTGATAAGAGAAAGCTCCCTCTGGTTTTGTGCTTCACCATCTATTTTAGCTCATGAACCCTGGGTTACAAACAGCTGCTCTACCTGTAGGCATTAAGGCCTTGTTTCTGATGGGGACAAAGAAAGACAGAAGGAAAAGGAAGGGAAGGTAAAACATTCATGGAAACTGAATCTGTTCCTCTTTATCCTCAGAGACACTGGAATGTTCCCAGAGAGGCATATCACTGGTTGCCACTTAGAGTGGCTATGTTCTACAGCCTCTCCTGACTATAAGGGAGATGGAGGAATTGCATAGTATTGTCACCACCTTGGAAAATGTCAGCACTTTGGAATAAGGAAGAATGTAGAACGATGTTTTGTGGGTGATAAAGGCATATTCCGGGAAGGAACAAGTTGCAACTGGACGCAACAGGCATCTTCTTTGGGGTTGCTTCTAAGCCACTTACACCAGGTTCCACTCTCCTAGGAGGCAGTTAGGAAGGAGTTTGCAGGATAACACCAGTGACTTGCTGCCTTTGGTGTGGAAAGCAGCTCAGAGGAACTTCTCCTAGGTCATCACCTTTGGGACCTGCCAACATGTTTAGAGGATGCTGTTTTGGTTGCGTGACCCTCATATCCTTTGCCTCTTTTTTTCTGGCATTACTTTGCATTGTATGGGGTGGTGCCCAATTCCAGACTGAATTTCCCAGGTACTTCAGAGATTATCAGGGAGGAGATAGGGAATAGCCAGGACCTTCATCTTCCACCCTCTCTGCCTTTTGAGACATCTTTGTCAAAATGCTCCCAGCATCTCCTAGCTGGCTCCAGCTCCCTGAAAGAGGCTGACTTCCCTTCCAGCTTCTGAAGGCCGGCCCCGCTCCTGGTTCTAATAACAATGCATCTTCCCTCTGTTTCACCAACTGAGAGGCGGCAGTGGCTTCCTCTGGTTGCTGGCAGAGTTGATTGGATCTTCCTTCACAAGTTTCCAAGGCTTAATACACTTTTCAAAATCCATCAAAGTGAATGTCTTTCTTTAACCCTCATTGGAGAGATGTTTCAACCATAAACTGCCATAGGAGCAATGTGATACTGCTTGATTCCGCAACCATTTGTGTGATTTGGGAGCATGGTTTTGCTTGATGTGTACATTCTTAACATGATGAATAGAATTGCAGAGGTGACAGAATAGAGAGAAATTGTATAGCTACTTGAAAGCCTGCCCATGCATTTATTTCCCCAGACAGACCAGCTTCATGCCTCCTGACTGATGCATCTATTACAAATGGGAGGCAGGATGAACGATACAGAGGGTAGAAAAAAGAGAGCAGTGAAGTGTTGATTCAAAAGACAAAAAAAGGAAAATAAAAGGATTTTGCATTCTAAAAATCCACGTAAGGCTTCTAGGGCAAATCCGCTAGGGGAATTTTCTCAGTATGCACTGCCAGAAATTCTGTTTTAGCTTGCCTCTCAAGTGGACATTTTGCTTAAAAGGCAGAAAATACATTTCTAATCAAAGAGAAACCTTATATTCATGTCTGCTTTTAAATGAGAGCCTCAACATCGAAATTGTTTGCCTGGACTGTAGGTCTGAATGACACTTCAGCTGGGGTATGCTGACAAGTGTTTAATAATTGGCTCTCCAGTGAGAAAAACCTCTGGTGTACAGTTTGCCGTTTTCTTTGGTGTAAATACTTTCACGCTGGCCAATTTCAGACAACTGCAATGACAGTGCTGAGTATAGAGCTGGGAGGAGATGCACAGGAACCCAGCATTGTATAAGATCACCACCCTTCATATACAATAGACGCAGACCAAGCTGAAACAACCTCGATATCACAGACATTAACAAAAGTTAGTAAAAAGTCTTGAATTTTTATTAAAAAATCAGTCATAAAATGTTGTTACTTTTGTTTTTAATGCACTTTGTTTAGTTGTAAGTTTACATTGCTGTCAAGAATTGATTACTTCCTAGAAAAGTCAGTTACTAAAAGGTATTAAAGTGGAGGATCTCTTCAGGTTTCTTCTTAGTTAGTTCAACCTGATAGTAACGATATTAATCTTACCTTCTGTATTAGTCCTTTTTCACACTGCTGTGAAGAACTACCTGAGACTGGGGAATTTATAAAGAAAGGAAGTTTAATTGACTCACAGTTCTGCATGGCTGGGGAGGCCTCAGGAAACTTACAATCATGACGGAAGGTGAAGGGGAAGCAAGGCATGTCTTACATGCGTCAGGAGAGAGAGAGAGAGAGAGAGAGAGAGAGAGAGAGAGAGAGAGAGCAGGAGTAATGCCAGACACTTAACAAACAGCGGGCTCTCGTGAGAACTCACTATTACAAGAACAGCATGGGAAACCTGCCCACATGATCCAATCACCTCCATGAGAATTGGGTGGGGATGCAAAGCCAAACTATATAACTTTCTTCACTTTAAAATTGAATTTTGCTTCCAATGGTATAACTATGTTTGCTTCCATATCCCTGTGGCATATTCTCATACCTTCCTGGGAACTCTAATTGACTCTCCCTCTTCCCTCTGTGGGTTTGCTGCTTGGTGTCATTTCTCAACAGCTTGGAAAACTTCTGGAAAACTCCAGGCTCCTCACTATGTCTGAAAACAGACCTGGAGGGAAGTGCAACATGAAATATTTCACAAAACTTTTTCTTCTACAATGACTAGGAGATGGTGAGAGGTATCCTTCCTCTTTAAATATACTAAATGTGGTATAGAGTGGAAAACATTCCTATCCAATAATGGTGTAAAGGTCGAGTTATGACGTGGGTGTCAATCATATTAAATTAATGTAGCCTCATAAGATTCTCTCTCCCAATTATGGCCCCATCTGGCATCTCAGTTAAATGTGGTCCACGGTGAAGAGATGGTTTCTCAGCAACAATATTGTGCTTTTATTTCCCAAATAACTATTGATTTGAAGACTACAGACTGTGTCTTCCTCAATTTTTCAACCAAATGAACTCCATGGTTTCTTAATCCTAATTTTACACTATGGCTAGAGACTAAAGGTTGTGTCTTTCCCTTGAATGTCTCCATTGTAAAAGGAGCAGAACTCCAGTTTCATGGTCTGCAAAACCCTCAGAGACAGAGTTGTAAACAGGGAGCAGCACCATGATCTCCCCTGAAAAATCTGAAGCAGAATATTCAAATTTGTTTCGCACATTATCTCTTCATATTTCACTCGATTCTTGCTATTTCAGGTCGAAGAGTAGAAATGTTAAGGACAATGCAGAAAACATTGCAATCCTCTTTTCAATTGAGGTCTTACTTCAGGCAAAATTTTAAAGAAGCTACAGACTACTTCTGGTACCTCATTTTGCCTTTATAATATTTGAGGTTTATCTCCTCTCCTCAGCATCTTGTGAAATAAGAGTTTATTATGTGTCAGCTCTGAACCATGCTTATTACTGATGCTGTAGAAACAAATAAACAAAAGTAAATATAATCCTTTCCCTCAAGGAACCCATAGTCTATTGGAAAGACAATCAAGTAACCATTCAATGATGATGCAACCTCTGATGGAAGCTTACCTCTAAAGCAGAGGTCAGAAAACAGGAGGCTGTGGGCCCAATCAAGACTGGCTACCTGCTCTTGTAAATACCTGCTCTTTGTAAATGTTTTATTGAGACACAGCCATGTTCTGTATACACTGCCTATGTCCACTCTTCACTGCGAAGACGGAATTAAGTTGTTGCAACAGAGATACATTGCTCCTGAAGCCAGAAATATTTACTGGTCCTTCTTTTTTTTTTAACTTTTATTTTAGGTTCAGGGATACATGTGAAAGTTTTTTACACAGGTGAACTTGTGTCAGGAGGTGTTGTACAGATTACTTCATCACCCAGGTATTAAGCACAGTACCCAATAGTTATCTTTTCTGCCCCCCTCCCTCCTCCCAACCTCCACCCTCAAATCAACCCCAGTGTGTGTTGTTTCCTTCTCTGTGTTCATAAGTTCTTATCACTTGGCTCCCACTTATAAGTGAAAACATATGGTTTTCTGTTCCTGTGTTAGTTTGCTAAGGATAATAGCCTCCAGCTCCATCCATGTTCCTGCAAAAAAAAATTTCATTTTTTGTTACGGTTGCATAGTATTCCATGTATATGTACCACATTTTCTTTATGCAATCATTGATGGACATTTAAGTTGATTCCGTGTCTTTGCTATTGTGAATAGTGCTGTAATGAACATATGCATGCATGTGTCTTTATAACAGAATGATTTTTATTCCTCTGGATACACATCCAGTAATGGGATTGCTAGGTCAAATGGTAGTTCTGCTTTCAGCTCTTTGAGGGATCATACTGCTTTCTACAATCTACCTGGTTTTTCAAAGAAAATGTGCAAACTCATACTCTGAAGCATTCGCTGTTAAACTTCAGCATGTATCAGAATCACCTGGAGAGCTTGGTAAAATGCTAATTGGTGTGTTCCATGGCACTTTTGATTCTGTAGATCTGGGGTAGAGCCCAACGATTCACATTTCTAGTATGGACCCAGGTAATGGCTATGCTGTTAATCAGGGAACTACACTGAAAAAACACTAATGTTAAAATTTAACACATTTTTGGCTATTTAAGTAAACCTAACTGGCAAATGTGTGAAGCATACAGCTTGTTTTTTCTGTACCACTCCATTGTTCCAATCAGAAACGTTTCTCTGTAGCCCAAATAAATATAGCTTGTTTGCATGCTCAAGAATATGGTACGGTAAAGGAGGGAGGAACACTAGGCTGGATACTTGATATGGTTTGGCTGTGTCCCCACCCACATCTCATGTTGAATTGTAGCTCCCACAATTCCCATGTGTTGTGGGAGAGATCCAGTGGGAGGTAATTGAATCATGGGGGTGGGTCTTTCCCATGCTATTCTTGTGATAGTGAAGACATCTCATGAGATCTGATGGTTTTATAAGGGGGAGTTTCCCTGCACAAGCTTTCTTTTTGCCTGCTGCAATCCATGGAGGACATGACTTGCTCCTCCTTGCCTTCCACCATGATTATGAGGCCTCTCCAGCCATGCAGCCATGTGGAACTGTGAGTCCATTACTCCTCTTTCCTGTATAAATTACTCAGTCATGGGTACATCTTTATTAGCAATGTGAAAATGGACTAATACAGTAAATTGGTACTGGTAGAGTGGGGTGCTGCTGTAAAGATACCTGAAAATGTGGAAGTGACTTTGGAAATGGGTAACAGGCAGGAGTTAAAACAGTTTGGAGGGCTCAGAAGAATACAGGAAAATATTGGAAAGTTTGGACTTCCTAGAGACTTGTTGAATGTCTTTTCCCAAAATACTGATAATGATATGGACAATAAAGTCCAGTCTGAGGTGGTCTCAGATGGAAATGAGGATCTTGTTGGGAACTGGAGTAAAAGTGACTCTTGTTATATTTTAGCAAAGAGACTGGCAGCATTTTGCCCCTGCCCTAGAGATTTGTGAACTTTGAACTTGAGACAGATGATTTAGGGTATCTGGCAGAAGAAATTTCAAAGCAGCAAAGCATTCAAGCTGAGACTTAAGTGCTGTTAAAGGGATTCAGTTTTATAAGGGAAGCAGAGCATAAAAGTTTGAAAACATTTGCAGCCTGATGATCTGCTAGAAAAGAAAAACCTATTTTCTGAGAATAAATTCAAGCTGGCTCCAGAAATTTGCATAAGTAATGAGGAGCCAAATGTTAATCCCCAAGACAATGGGGACAATGTTTTCAGGGCATGTCAGAGGTCTTCTAGGCAGGCCCTCCCATCACAGGCCTGGAGGCCTATGAGCTAAAAATGGTTTCATGGGCGGGGCCCAAAGTCCCCTTGCCGTGTGCAGCCTAGGGACTTGGTGGACTGCATCCCAGTCACTCTAGCCATGGCTGAAAGGGGCCAGTATAGAGCTAAGACCATGGCTTCAGATGATGCAAGACCCAAGCTGTGGTAGCTTCCATATGGTGTTGAGCCTGCAAGTGCACAGAAGTCAAGAACTGGGGTTTGGGAACCTCCACCTAGATTTCAGAGGATGTATGGAAATGCCTGGATGCCCAGGGAGAAGTTTGCTGCAGGGGTGGGCCCTTCATGGAGAACCTCTGCTAGGGCAGTGAAGAAGGAAAACATGGAGTCGGAGCTCCCACACAGAGTCCCTACTGGGGCACTGCCTAGTGGGCTGTGATAAGAGGGCCACTGTCCTTCAGACCCCAGAATGTTAGATCCACCAACATCTTGCACAATGTACCTTGAAAATCCACGGACACTCAACACCAGCCTGTGAAAGAAGTTGGGAGGGAGGCTGTACCCTGCAAAGCCACAGGGGTGGAGTTGCCCAAGTCCATGGAAACCCACATTTTGTATCAGTGTGACCTGATTGTGAGACATGAAGTCAAAGGAGAACATTTTGGAGCTTTAAAATTTTCCTTCCCCGCTGTATTTCAGACTTGCGTGGGGCCTGTAGCCCCTTTGTTTTGGCCAATTTTTCCCATTCAGAATGGCTGTATGTACCCATTGCCTGTACCCCCACTGTATCTAGTAAGTAACTAACTTGCTTTTGATTTTATAGGATCATATGCAGAAGGTACTTACCTTGCCTCAGATGAGACACTGGACTGTGGACTTTTGAGTTAATGCTGAAATGAGTTAAGACTTTGGGGGACAGTTGGGAAGGCATGGTTGGTTTTGAAATGTGAAGACCTGAAATTTGGAGGGCCAGGGAAGGAATGATATGGTCTGACTGTGTGCCCACCCACATCTCATCTTAAATGAGATATATACAATTCTTATATGCTGTGGGGGAGACCTGGTGGGAGGTAACTGAATCATGGGGGTGGGGCTTTCCTGCAATTTTCCTGTGATAGTGAATAAGTCTCATGAGATCTAACAGTTTTATAAGGAGGAGTTTCCCTGCACAAGCTCTCTCTTTGCCTGCTGCCATCCACGTAAGACGTGACTTGCTCCTCCTCGCCTTCCACCATGATTGTGAGGCCTCCCCAGCCATGTAGAACTGTGAGTCCATTAAACTTCTTTCCTGCATAAATTACCCATTCTCAGGTATGTCTTTATAAGCAGTGTGGAAACACACTAATACTATACTTTTGCTTGTTTTTTTGTTTGTTTGTTTTTATAGGCTTTTAAGTTCAAGGAAGAAAAGGAATGTAAAGGTAGATAGGGGTCCTTTGTTTACAAAGACAACACTGATGAGAAGTCTTCCAATGTGATTCTTGATCAGATGTTTGGCTTGTCAATGATGTACAGTTAGTCCAGGTCTTAGAGGAGCCAGATAACTGTACTTCTGAAGTTTAGGCATCATCACTCTGTCTAAGTGCCACCTCTCCAGCACTAGATCATGGTTAGGTTTATTCCAATCACTGTGTCAGATACTCACTCTCTCATCCTCTCTGTAGCTATAGGTTACCATATGACCCAATCCAGCCAATGAGGAGCAAAAGGAATTTATCTAGCAGTGTTTTGGGTTAAGATTATTCATTTAAGAAAATATAGATATGAGAATTAGCTTCATCTTCTCTTCTTTAGATGCTGCTATAGGAGAATATAGTTACAATCTTCTTGAAACATTAGGTGGGATCCTAGAGAACCCAGATGTTTATCCAAGGTCCTGTCACCATTTGACTGCTGACATACATAAAAAGTGCCTCCATGTTTTTTATAACATAAAAAATTAAACACCTTTCTTGTAAGATACTGTTAGTAGTAGGTTTCTTTTTTTTTTCCAGTTAAAATAGCCCTGGCTATATATTTGCTTACCTTTATTGAGCTGAAAAGAAATTATAATCCAACTTCATCTGAGTATTATTCAATGTGGTACATAGAAAATGAAACAAAAAAGAGAAACTAAAACATGATTATTAACATATAATGGGTGTCAACATTTACCAACAAACACCAGTACAGGAGGATACCTTTGCCTCTTAAATGACGGATCAACACATTTTCCCTGAGTTTCTTGTCCTCAGATCATATCAAGGCTTTGGCGAGATCCATCTGTCATGCTACTTTGGTGGTCGGTGTTCTTGGCAGCTGAAATAATTAGGCAAGCTGGTGTCCATTTTTATGATAGACTTAAGTAGATATAATTAGTCTTTGGTTTGCTATTTCATGTTGAGAGTACATTCTTGATTCATGCCTTATTTGGAGAAGCTGCCAGCATCCACGTATCACACATAAAATTATGGGAGGAGAGAGGAAACAATGTCATCAAGTCTCTGGAAATCAGAGTATCCATTTGCAGCAATCTGTGATTCTGAAGAATGAGTGTACTTTATTTGATAGAAAGTGCAATCCTGAAAATTCAAAATTATGTGGACTTTGGGGTTATTTTGTATGGGTTCTTATTTTATTTTTGTTATCTAATAGTGTAATGACCTTAGGCAAGTCAGAATTGGTCTATATTTTAGTTTCATCAGTAAAACTGGAAATTTGTATTGTGGAATTTAAGTGAAATAATGAGGATAAATCACAGGAACCTAAAACCGACTTTCTTAATAGAGAGATAGATAGAGGTAAACATATAGATAGAAAGATATATAATGTATGTAATATGTATGCAATAGTATTACAATTATATTGCATTACAATATATGTAATACATATACCATTGCACATGTTATGTATATGTATACATATTACATACACATATTACATATACATGTACACTTGCATATTACATATGTGTAATATAGGTAATACGTATTACCTATATTACTATATGTGTAATATGGGTAATATGTATTACACACATGTATATGTAATATGTATACTATTACATATGTGTATGTAATATGTATACTATAGCTCAGCTATAATATATATATACACAGTATATGTAATATGTATACTATAGCTCAGTTACAATATATATTATTACTAGAGAGAGCTAGAAATCCTGCTGATCAAGTAACAAGAGTGACGAGGCTAAAGGTGGTTCTTTTGATATTAGTAGCCACATCCAAGTGAGATGTTAAATTTGCATCACCATCACCTGACTTCAAGTTTTTATCTTTATCTTTGATTTTCAGTAGTTTGAATATGGTTTGTCTAAATAAAATATAAATACTAAACGTTTAAAATAATGATTAAAAGGAATTTAAAGTAGTTTGTCTAGTTGAAGTAAAATCTACCAAAACTGAACCACAGATAGAAAAGAGAATGAAGACATAGAACCTACTTTTCATATCCTGTGGGGTGATTTCAGTCTGATATGCATATAATTGGAAACCCAAAAGAAGAAGGAAAAAACATGGAGGGGAAAAATTATTCAAAGAAGGAATAACTGAGAATTTTTCAAAAAGAATCAAACTATTAATCCAGAAACCTCAGAGAAGAACAACGGGTTTTCATTTTGTTTTGTTTTTAAGCTAAACAAATTATATTTGAATTCTGAAAATCAATGCTAAAGACGAAAACTTGAAGGCAAGTAGAAAACGGAAAGACATTTCAGGGGAAAGGACTTTGAGTCAGGATGCAATTAGTGAAGAATGAGTCCACCTGTGATTGATTGGCCTGTTTAATTTTCTCCAGAGCATTGAATTGGATGAAAAAAAATCCTGCACTCTCAGAAGCTTTCTTGTTCTTGTCACCCCTTATCTGTGTCTTGTTCTTCTGACTGCAGCTTCGGTGGATCTGGGGCTGGTTCAAATTGCTGGCCTGAGGATTCCCAGCATGGATCTAATGTCTAATGAGGATGAGTTGGTGTCCCGAACACTCATGGAAACATCCACCTTTATGGCTGCAGAATCTCTTCAGGACTGATGTGAACTTTACGTGGAGAAGAACTCATTAAAAACGTGCACTTCTGGACCACCCCAAAGATTCTGATTGGAAGTTCTAGAGTCAGGCCCTGGAACATATATTATTCACACAGCATTATTCAATATTCTGATGTATGTGTCATATTATTGAACCCTCATGGCACCGCATTGAGGTAGATGCTATGACTATCCCCACTTTACAGAAGAGGAATGTTAAGCTCACAGGCCCAATATTCAAAACTAATAAGTAACAGAAATTGAGCTCAAATCCAGACCTATCTGAGACCCAAAACCAGGTCTCCAAGTTGCTCTTTTCCCCACCCTGCCCATCCCTTCTTTCTGTCTCCTACCCTTGTGATATTGAGAGAGGCAGTGGCTCTAACAGGGGAACTAGAACATATTTCTTCCCTGGTCTAGAGATGCCTGTAATCCCAACACTTTGGGAGGCCGAGTTGGGTGGATCACAAGGTCAGGAGTTCAAGACCAGCCTAGCCAAGATGGTGAAACCCCATCTCTACTAAAAACACAAAAATTAGCTAGGCACGGTGGCAGGCTCCTGTAATCCCAGCTACTCAGGAGGCTAAGGCAAAGAATTGCTTGAACCCAGGAGGCGGAGGTTGCAGTGAGCCGAGATTGTGCCATTGCACTCCAGCCTGGGAGACAGAGGGAGACTGTCTTAAAATAATAATAATAATGATGATAATAAATAACAGAAACAAAATGCCACTCACTGACATGTGTGCTTACACCTTATGTGCTTGGAATTTTGCATTGTCTTATTAGCTCCATAGCGACCCTGTGATATCAGTATTAATATTATCCCCACTAATCAGATGAAGAACTTGAGACTGAAACTGGTTAAGTAAACTCACCAAAGGAAACCCAGCCAGCATGAGGTTCAGCTCAGCTTTAAATCCGCTGTCTGGCTCGAGAGCGACCTATGGAAAGAAGGGCATGAAGGAGGACCATGCCACTGCACAGGGTGTCCAGGGACCCTCAGGCCATTTCACAAGGACACACTCAAGCAAAGTGAGTCTGCCTCAAGCTCAAGCAAAGCGAGTCTGCCTCACAGCGAGTCTGCCAAATGTTCCCCAAAAACCTATTGAATTTCTTTAAACAATGGAATGGATTGACACAAGAAAGTGGAAGCCACAGGTTGGCACTCCCCCTAACTAAGAAGTTAACTATGAAATAATCAATGTGGTGAAACAGTGTAATTCTATCTCTAAGAGACAATGGTGAGGACAGGGCACCTTGCAGTAGTTTTGGGTTCCATCCCAAAACTGTGATACTGGGATAGTGCTACAGTGATTGTGGAAGTACAGAGATCTCATTGATAAACTCATGTCAAATCATTTGGGTAAATACCCAGAAGTAGGATTGTTGGACTACATGATAATTCTATGTCTAGTTTTTCAGAAAACCGCCATACCATTATCCTTAATAACTGCTAATTTGCATTTTCGCCCACAGCACGCAAGTGTTTTTTTCCTCCACATCCTTGCTGCCTGGTCCTTCCTATTTTTTGGCTTTTTGATAATGACCTGAATTAACAAGTTTTAAAGATCCATTGCCTGTGGAACAAGAAAGGGAGGAAAATATGTCAAACGACTAGAATGCTTTTAGTCCTTGATCCTGGGAAGGCGGTTACTGATAACCACAACTAGATTTCCTAAAGTAAGAAGAGCTTCGTGAGAGAAATCAAGCGCCCCTGAGGTCTGTTACTTTTGAAATGTCCTTTAGGACGTTGAAAACCTAGATCTAGAGCCCCGAGGAGCAGCCTCCTCTCAGCTCCAACATCCTTTCTATCTCATGTCCCACCTCTTCCATGAAGCACACACTGACCCCTCAGTCTGCACTGCGTTGTCCATCGCCGACCCACTGTTGTGGGGGGACACGGTGCCCTCGTGCTCTGTGATGTAGTTTCCTATTGTCTCATACGCTGGGTTCTGCTGAGCTGAGCTCTCCCTCACGTTAGTGATGACATCTGTATCATTTACATCTTAGGAGGTTATGAGCTCCTGAAGCTTCAGCTGAGTTCCAGTCCCTGAGGATTTGGGGGAATTTAACTCCATTGAGGATTAGAAGGTCATTGCTTCTCTATGATTTTGTCTATGCCCTTGATGTCTCCAAGATGAAGAAACAACAACAATGACAATCACAGCAACAATAAAAATCAATACTGGCTGCTAAATTTTCTCTGAAAATATTTATTAGGCTGTGCAAGATTTGAAGAAAATATATGGGTTTATATGATTTTTAGACAGGGTAAAATTCTCCAGTTGAAGAAAACTCCCACCATTCCCTATTGCCTTAATCCTTTCCAGTTCATCCACCCATCTGACTTCTGAAAGCACACATGTCTTCAGCCCTGACCTGAGGTCTGTCCTCTGCCCTGTGGTGACCTACCTGGCTCCCCTCACTAGCACCACACTCACTGCCTTCACACCAACTGGAGCTCTTAACAGGAATGGATCGTGTTCTTTTCTTCCTTCACCTTCTTTTTCAAATTCTCAGCAGTGAGGCATTACAATGAGTGTGTCGTCACCAACACTCCGTAGGTTGGCATTTCCCCTTATTAAGAAGTTAACTATGAAATAATCAATGTAGTAAAACAGTGTAATTCTATCTCTAAACTACTAAACTTGCAAAAACACCAGATCCAATGGCCTCTCATGCTAATCTGCCTGTGGAACAAAATCCCTGGATCCACAAGTTAAGACCCTCATACCACGCATTAGCATGCATTTAGTGATGTTTCTAGCAGACCCTGCTTACCTCCTTTTTCCTGGCTGACTCATTCCCACTCATTTTCTCTTGTTATATTTGCAGGCTCACTGCCCAGTAGAAGCTGAAAAGATTCAGTATGAGTAAAAGAAGAGATCGGAAATTTGCAGCTTGTCATAGAAATGCATTTGTTTTCTTTTTGTTTGTTTGTTTTAAACTTTGATTTTAGGTTCACGGGTACACATGCAGGTTTGTTAATACAGGCAAACTCATGTCATAGGGGTTTGGGGCACAGACCATTTCATCTCTCAGGTAATAAGCATGGTAGCCAATAGTTATTTTTCTTGATCCTCTCTCTCCTTCCATCTTCCTCCTTTAAGTAGGTCCCAGTGTTGGCTGTTCCCCGCTTTGTGTCTATTGGTTCTCATTATTTAGCTCCCATGTGTAAGTGAGAACATGCAGTATTTGTTTTTCTGTTTCTGCGTTCTTTTGCTGAGGATAATGGCCTCCAGCTCCGTCCATGTTCCTGCAAAGGAGATGATCTCATTTTTTTTTACTGCTGCATAATATTCCATGGTATATATGTACCATGTTTTCTTTATCTAGTCTATTGTTGATGGGCATTGAGGTTTATTCCATGTCTTTGCTATTGTGAATTGTACTTCAGTGAACCTACGTGTGCACGTTTCTTTATGGTAGAACAATTTATATTCCTTACTACCCAATAATCGGATTGCTGGGTCGAATGGTAGTTCTGTTTTTAGTTCTTTGAGAAATCACCATAGTGCTTTCCACAATTATGAACACGGTTCAATAACACTCATCATCAGAGGCTTCTGTTTTCTAAAACAAGTATGTTGTCTTTGATTTATGCCTGGATATTTTCTGCTGGCCCCTCAAAGATGTATTTTTGTTAATCCTACTTCCTGCTCTGCACCCTGGGAGATGGAAGGCTGCAGTTTGCTGCCGGTTGTGGTCAGACCATGGGAGAAACTCCCAGCAGGTCAGAGGGTGGCAGGAGAGAGCTCCGAGTGTGATCCTCCTGACTCTGTCCCAGTGGTGTTGCTGCCCAGCATTGCTGTTTATGCTCCTCAACACGAGGACACAACCTTGTCCATGAAGGAGGCTGTCTCCTGGATTTCTCCAGGTTCTAGAACCAGCTGTCTTCCATTTCCCACCTCGGCACAAAGAATAGTAGGGGCTTCTCCTTGGTGCTTCCCAATCTTGTTTTTATTCCGGTTACACTAACAGGACCATTGTTAATTGTCCCTTCACTAAAATCTCTTTAGTCACTCATTTGAATAAACTGTTTCTCACAGCTATTCTAACTGATACTGGTTACTTCATTTATATTTTTGAAAATGACTCCCAAGGTGCTTCAGGATTTTTTACTTTATTTCATCTTAGCCTGTGCCTGGTGGCCAGTTTTGATGAATCTTGGATCTCTATTCCAGCATGAGGCTTTAGCATCTCTGGGGGCAATGAATGAAATGCAGCCATTCCGAGAAATATATGCACACAATTTAAAAGTACCCATTGTCCTATAGCCGCCATTTACTAAATGAAAAGAGAATAACACTGGAGGCTACAAACCATCCCAGCCTTCTGTCTGGATAAAGTGGTTATAAACAAAACAAAACAAAAAACAAATTTCTGTCCTGCACCTCAGAGACTCACACATCTTTGGAAATAAGTCTAAGTGTTTTCTGATGTTTTAACTCCAATACACGTTAGTCCAAATGCAAGGAGACATATTAGATGGGGTGAGCTTAGTATGCATGCCTTAAGATGAACGTTTATGCAAATTAGCAGGTCCACTTGAAGGGATCCCTTCCAGAGAACCTGATGAGTGAGCCCCCAGCTTTGTGGATGCCGTCAACACGTGAGAACTACCGAAGCCTCTGCAGGCATTGGCTGGGTCAACTAGTTAGGAAGAAGCAGTAAAACAATCTACCTCTTCTCTGTGGAACATACTTCCACATGTGTAATTAAAGAGGTGTAGGCCTGTTTCTGAGTTAGAAGCAAAGGCATTTCCAAAGAAGCAATAGAAACAACTCAGATGCCTGCTGGTCCTACGTCTATGCAAGCGGATGTCGTGTGGTTCCCACTCAGCGAATAATAGAGTTTATACCATATTTGCACTGCATGATAGCAGCCTGTTTGCTTCCTAACTCCCCCTTCCCTGAACTCTCTCTTTCATAGATTCCTCTTTCTTCTGCTTGTGCACAGGATAGCATTGCTCTCATGGGTGCTGTTCACCGAACACATGGACTCTTCACCTCATGGGCTGAGGATTGCTGGTGCCCGCTGGGTGATGTCATGTGACTATTTCTGGTCAATGAATTTTCAGCAGAGTTTTTAAAATAAGGTCTTTCTTATGATATACAATTGTACATTTTTTTCCTTCTTTCCCTTCCCTTTCTCCTTCCTTCTTTCTTTTCTTCCTTCTTTCCTTCCTTCCCTCCCTCCCTCCCTCCCTCCTTTCTTTCTCCTTCCTTCCTTCCTTCCTTCCTTCCTTCCTTTCTTTCTTTCTTTCTTTCTTTCTTTCTTTCTTTCTTTCTTTCTTTCTTTCTTTCTTTCTTTCTTTCTTTCTCTCTCTCTCTCTCTCTTTCTTTCTTTCTTTCTTTCTTTCTTTCTTTCTGTCTCTCTCTTTCTTTCTTTCCTTTCCTTCCTTCCTTCTTTCTCTCTTACTTTCTTTCTTTCTCTTTTAATTTCTTTATTTCTTTCACAGAGAGTCTTGTTCTGTCTTCCACGTTGGAATGCATTGGCACAGTCCCAACTCACTGCAGCCTCAAACTCCTGGGCTCAGGCAGTTCTCTCATCTTGGCCTCCCAAAGTGCTGGGATTATAGAAATTATAGTGAGCCATTGTACTTAGCTATTGTACATATTTTTGAGATACATGTAATATTTTTATACATGGATACTATGTGTAATAGTGAAATCGGGGTAACTGGAATATCCGTAACTTCAAATATGTATATTTTCTTTGTGTCAGAAACATTCCAATTCTTCTCTTTTAGGTATTTTGAGATATAGAATAAATTATTATTAGCTACGGTTATGCTACTGACCTATCAAACACTGAGTCTTGCTTCTTCTGTCTATGTATTCTACCCTTTGATCAACCTCTCTCCAATTCCCCTTTTCCATACCCTTCCCTGCATCTGGTTTTATAATCACTGAGAGGCTTTTGAAAGGTACTGATGTCTAGAACATTGAATTAGTGTCTCTCAGGGTGGAATCTAGGAAACAGTGTTATTTTAAATGTCCTGAGTTGATTTTACTGTACAACTGATGTTGAGAACAATTAGTTCGACCACAATAAAGAAAGCAAAGAGAATCTTTCTGGGCTCGGGCAGATTATGTTAGTGGGTATTGTGCATATGTCAAATTTATGTTTTTTATTTTAACATTGGTGCCAATCACTGATGTCATTTTATGAATAACAGTTATTGCATTTCACAGGCAACATCCAAGGGCCCCTTTGGTCTATGCCACCTCCAAGAGTTATGAAGAAAGCCAAAGGCAGCCAGACGCAGGCATGCCCAGTCTCTCCTCCTTTCTGGCATATTTTCTGTGATACCATCGTTGAGTAGGATGCCACTGCATACACGGTCTTCTGATTCTGCACTGTTGTTTCTCAAGCGCCACCACTTAACAAAGACAAGCACAGACAGTGATTTATTTGAATTCAACATGGTGGTGGGAGGGGTGCCCTCATTACTTACAAACAGCTTCTCTCCATTCAGGTGCAGTCCGAAGATTCTTCGTCCTGTCACACAGGAAACCAAAGATGCATCCTGGAGTTTTAGCAAAGCTTAACCTCATATTACCTGGACATCTTTGCTTGAGGCAGAAAGAAGTGGCCATGTGGCCATTTCCCCTCAGGACTGAAAGCCCTGGCTTGTAGATCAACCTCATCCTCATGTATAGATTCCTCTGGTCCCAAACTTGGGTCCTTTGTTGAGCAACGATGCCTGAAATCTTCATCCTTTGCATTAAGAACTTTCTTGATCCCAATGGTTTTAAGGATGGCATTTCTCATTTTCAAAAAAACAGTATCTTTCATTCTTTAGTGAATAAACAAAACGACCGTTCTCATACCTTGAGATTCTGCTCTGCCTCCCCTAGATACCCTAGGGTAGTGATTTCCCCTATTTCCAAGCTCTCTTCACTGAGAATTGTTACTCTATCTTCAGATAGCCACCAGACTTTAATACGATATGGAAAAGGGGTCAGCAAACTCTGCCCATAAGCGAATTCAGTTTGGAGGTCAAATCCAGCTGATAGCCTGTTTTTGTTCGGCCTTTGAACTAATAATCAGTTTTACATTTTTAAAAACTTGTATAGGAGAAGAAACGGGAGGAGAAAGAAGGGGAGGAGGAGAGGAAGAGGAGGAAAAGAAAGAAGAGGAGGAGAAAAAGAAGGGGAGAAAGAGGAGGAGGAAGGAGGCAGAGGAGGAAGATGAGAAGGAGGAGGAGAAGGAGAAGAAGAGGAAGAAGAAGAAGAAAAGAAGAAGATGACGACGATGACGATGACGACGACAAAGAAGAAGAAGAAGCTGTATAACCCAGGAAACTTAAATTATTTCCTATTCAACTCTACAGCAAAATTTACTAACCCTTGTTTAGAGTCTGCTATATTTAGTTTGCGTATGAAAAATAAGGTCTAATTTTATACCAGTATTCAATTATTTTTAGTAGTGAATTGCTTTACCAAAATAAAAATATGTGCTCCTCCACAGTATACCCCCTGCTGTACCCCCTTAAGGATCACCGATCCATTTTTACTGCCTGAATCCCCAGGTAGGACTCAACCTAATAACACCTATTGACCCCCACTAAACATGCACTAGACTCTGCTTTACACAAATTCCCTCATTTAACCCAAAGAGGTAAACTACTGCTTACATACCTGTTTGACAAGTAAGGAAATTGATGCACAGAGAGGGTGGTGACTTGCCCCAGGTCCCAGAGCTGCTCCATGCTGGAGCTGGGACTTGGCTGCAGAGCTTGGGCTTGTATCACCCAACCAGCTGGTGTTTCTCAAGGTCCATTGCTCTTTCCCCTGGATCCACTGCCCCTCTGTTTTCACACTGAGCATAGTGCAAGTAATTGCATCATGCATGTCGTGTAGTACCGTAACTTTCTTTGCTTTAAGCTGTCTTGCCAACAAACTGTGAGGTTGCTGAGGATGGGCCAGTGTATCAATCATCTCTCTTCACTACTTGAAACAAAGCCTAAATGTATTCAGTGTCAGCAATGCTGCTTAGAATGAATGGATAGATAGGTGCATCAATGAACGGCAGGGAGTCATTTCTCTGATTGTGACTGCTGTCTTTCTTCTGTGCCGAATGGGCTGAGGGTAGACAGCCCACAGCCCCTGACTCACAAAGAGACAGGCTCACTGACTATAACGATTATTGGGAGATAATAATTTTCGGAGAATAAATCATTGATATCTTCTGCCTAGAATCCTATGGCTTTGGAGACATTTGAGGAGAGATTTTCACAGATTCTCTTCTTCACTGTTTACAAACTACTGAGCAAACTAGAGGGGTTGATGAGTGTGTAGATTTTCCAAGGTCATAGTAGGTAACATTTGCATGTCATAATATGTAACATTGTAGGTCATAGTGTGTAACACTTGTATGTTATTGTATATAACATTTGTTGGTCATAGCATATAATATTTGTAGATCATAACATGTGACATTTTCATGTCATGGTATGTAATATTTGTAGGTCATAGCATGTAACATTTGTAGGTCATGTTATGTAACACTCATAGGTCATAATAGGTAACATTTGCTAAGTAAGTTGGTTCACAGCCTGGTTCTCCCATCTACTCACCTCCCTGTGACAATGTGCAGGCTGTTTTACTTGTTGCTCATATTTCTTTTCTTTTCTTTTTTTTTTTTTTTTTTTTTTTTGAGACGGAGTCTGGCTCTGTCGCCCAGGCTGGAGTGCTGTGGCCGGATCTCAGCTCACTGCAAGCTCCGCCTCCCGGGTTTACGCCATTCTCCTGCCTCAGCCTCCGGAGTAGCTGGGACTACAGGAGCCCGCCACCTCGCCCGGCTAGTTTTTTGTATTTTTTTAGTAGAGACGGGGTTTCACCGTGTTAGCCAGGATGGTCTCGATCTCCCGACCTCGTGATCCGCCCGTCTCGGCCTCCCAAAGTGCTGGGATTACAAGCTTGAGCCACCGCGCCCGGCCTGTTGCTCATATTTCAACCTATTAATTAGTTATTAATATTTACAAGAGTCATTGTGAATTCCCCAAGATAAAGTTGATTTCAGTAATAATCATAAGTAATGTATAAAACGTAATATGTTCATTCTTTTTTTTTTTTTTTTGAGACAGAGTCTCACTCTGTCACCCAGGCTGGAGTGCAGAGGGTAGTGCTGTGATCTCAGCTCACTGCCACCTTCTCCTCCCTGGTTCAAGCAATTCTCCTGTCTCTTGGGAATTGCTCAACATGGCTTTTCCTTTTCCAGACATTAGAATTTAAATGTTTTCAATACAACATTCAGCAGCAGTGAGTTTTTCATGCAGCTCCTTCAACTGACATTCCTGAACACTCAGGAAGCATTCCCCTTTTATTTCCTTTCTTTATACAATGGGAATTCCCTGAGCAGACGTGTTCAACTGCACTACTATTGGGAGCAGTGCTGGCTTTTCATTGTTTCTTTCCCCTGGAAAACTGACACCTTCAATAAATATGCCCTCTGCCACCAGGCCTGCAAGAGCAACATGGGATATGCTAAGATCTCGATGAAGAAAACTGCAAACAATTACTTCCTTTGAACATAAAATCAGGACCTCCAGCTTCAGGGGGAAAAAGTGACCATGTTCTTTCTTCTTTATCTGTTACATTTGATACAGGACTTGCAATGAAATATTTATAACATCTCTAAAGGATTTATAGATGTGATGCAAATAATATATATGATCAATTGTCTTTTTGGTTTGCCCATTGTTTGTTCCAGCATTGAGTAACTGGTTGTGTTTGAGCAGGCTCTGCATTTATCGGGGGCTGCTCTTAGTTTGGGCAATTATAATGTAGTCCATGCAGGGAAATGAGATTGGGTACTAGCTTCCTCAGTTTATCTTTAAATGTCTATGCTCACAGCCTTTCATAGCTTTTGTTTCCTCTCCTCCTATTTTATTTATATGCATGTTTTTATTTTTATATATGTATGCATATGTGTGTTTATAAAGAGATAGACATAAATTTATGCACCAAACCCTTAAGAATATACTATAGAGAAAATTTGTAAAAGTTTTCAGACCATGAATTCAATGTACAAAGCATGTAGCTCATGTAATTTTCTACAAATGAACTTAATTTCAAATATAAGGTCCCGTTTGTCCTTCATCTCTGATGCTTTGGGATACCTTCATTTCTTTAAATTCTGATGCATGATCAGGGTGTTGGGATGGAGAAACATCGTTGCAGAAAAAAACAGTTGGTGAGAGTGAGTTTTGCCGCAGATGTAAATTGGTCAGAGAAGAGTCAGCAACTTGTTCACATTAAAAAATAAATGAATCTACTGCAAATCATGGAACAATTAGAGAAATACTTCTCACTTGAATCCAGTTCTGATTTAATGGTCTGGAAAGATTCTGAATGTTAGTCTAGAACAGGTCTTGTTAGAAAGTTGGGGGTTTAAATATTGTCTTTAGAAACTGTTTGGTGATGTACCACAGGCCTTGCTGTAGAATTACCCCAACATCCTCCATATCTTGTATGCTTTGACTTTAATCTATGGAGGTAATAACCTTTGACTCAATAATTTAGATGAAAGCTTTTTATCGCTTGAAAATATTCTTTAACCTCTTACAAATGGTGACTTTTGCAACTGCAAAGATGTCTAAAATGATTGCAAAATGTGGAACTCTTTGACACAGAACCTTTAAAAGAACTTGAATGCACATTTCTCATCTTTATAAAACTGATTTGTTGACAGGGGCAGGAAGATTTAGAGTTTCTAGGACAAGGTGGAAATAAGAAATTGCACTGGGCTTTGTCAAGGTTATATCAAGAGTGAAGAGAAATGCCTTTGTGGTTCTCAATGGAACTTTTATAGAGCTCCTTTAATAAAAACAAGTGAGCATGAAAACTAAAGCTACAATATTGTCTTTTCAGAAAATTGAACCAAATATACAATGTCCATGTTCCTCAGACAATTTTCAAAATCTTTGTTATTGTCTGAATAATAGCAAATCACTTGCACATAAAAAGGCAAGGAAATTCTCTTATTAATCCTATAATTCAGGGGCTCAGCAGGAAACATATGGCACATGCAAATGAAGACAAGTGAAAGATAGATTAATAAAGGGACCATCTACAAATATGTGGACAGATTATAAAGCAAACCGCACAGGATATTACAGTTCCTTAAATCCAATTGTGGTGGGAGTTCTTACTATACCCACGCATCAAAGCCGGAGGCAGCCAAGAAGTGTGCATAGAGAGGCTCATTGCTGCTGTAAGGTTCCATCAGTTGTAGTAATCCAGCAATGAGATGTCCGAAGGAAGGACAAATGCATGGATCTTGCTCTCCTATCTACTCCTGGTTTCCTGCAAGTGATTCCTTTCTAATCTGAAGACAAATAAGAGGTAAGTTGATTATGATGCATTTCCACAGAGTAGCCTGCTGAGATTCAAAAGAGAATAAAGAATGGCTGAGGGCAGATACGTGACTCTGTAAGGACAAAAAGAAAAAGAAAAAATATATATGTATTATAACAAAGCATAAATATATTACTTTGTACACATGCATTATAATATATTGATATAAATATATGAACTAATTATTGACAAGGGTAACATGAATACACAATAGGGAAAATATTCTCTTTGATAAGTAGTGGTGAGAAAACTGGATAAGAAAGAAAAAGAAAGAAAGGAAGGAAGGAAGGAAGGAAGGAAATCTGAAGACAAATAAGAGGTAAGTTAATAAGATAATAATAAAATTATCTATCTATCTGTCTATCTATCTATCTATCTATCTATCTATCTATCTATCTATCTATCTATCATCTATCTCCCCTTAAGGACCCTAAACACCTACATACTTGGCTCCATCTTAAAAATTAGCAACATACCCTATTCAATTTATGTTGTAGTAATACTTAGGAGTATCTTAATCCTCGTAGAGAAATTCAGCTACTAATACTACAACAGGCAAAAGAGAGTAGCAAAGTAATGTCTACATTTAGATATGATGCACTTTTCTCTTAATATCTTTCATTTAGTGGAATCCAAAGGCATGCTTACCAGAAAAACTCAAGTTACTTTTCTCCTCTATCCAATAAATTGCTTGAGGAATTTTAGAATCTCTTATTTGTTTCTCATATTAGACTATGGGCTGGGCCACATGGGTTTAGATCCTTAGTATTACTCATTCAGGTTTTTGGAGTCAAGTGTGTGTATTCTTTGAAGGAGAACAGATGCCTTCATACAAATTGGCTTACATAAATAAACAAGAAATCATAACTGAAGTGAAAGATCATTTAAATTCAGAGAGAGTGGCGTATCAAAACAGGAAGGCAGCCAACTCCATTGACGTGAAGCTGTGTTTGTGAGATGGCTTTTAGATGCAAGTTTCAGGATGTTCAACTAGATCTACTTCAACAATAAGCTTTTATCCTAATAGAATATATGGAATCAGTCTATCTGGAGTTGATTCAATGCTTCACTGGTGTGATCTCATTTTTCTCTTCTGGCATGCTAAGTTTGTCCACTGTATCTTCCCTATTAATAATCGCTTAGTTTTACCAAATCATTTTCTAGCACATGGCAGAATTGAACTTTCTAGTGCCTTTATGGTCAGGTGGTTCCACATGAGTAATTTGTTCTAGAGAATACAGAACAGAAAGGACAAACGCCGTGTATGGCCAAGACCAGTTAAATGTAAGGTCGAGACCCTCAGAGTTTCCTTCCCATTGGCACAGCAACAAACAGTGTTCAAAATAACACTACTCTGTTGGCCCATATTTCTGTTTGCCTAAAATAAGCACAAATTCTAGTTGTCCCACAACAAATGTAACAGAAAAAAACAACAACTTTGTATGCTGCTTAATGTTAGATTAGGTGTTATTTGTTACTGCAGCATTACATAGCTTATTCTGATGAAAGGATGCCTTCAACAGTTTGATCATCAAATTTTCACTCAACAGTGTCAAAAATCACAAAAACAATGAATGACTACAGACATTTGTCCTCTACCTCTGCATCTTTACACAGAAGAAAAAGAAATTCTCTGAGACTCTCTGAAATGGTTTTCTTAGATCACATTGGCTAAGAATTTATAACATAGTTTTGCTACAGGAAAAAGGGATGTGTTTAATGTAGGAATCTTTAGACTCTAGTATGAAGAGTTCTTACAGGGTGAAAGAAAATTGGGAGTGCTGAATAGCTTTTGTGTAAACAAGCCACAGAGACTAGCTAAAAATAAAATAAAATAAGAAAGTTGAGAACAAATATGTAAAGCTTAGTGGTTTAGAACATGCAGTTTGGGGACAGACTCCTGTGGGTTAACATTATGATACCTTAATTCAGTTGTGCTAGAACCTTACAAAATTTATTCTGTCCTTTAGTCTTCTCATTTATAACATTGGAATAAGACTAGGAAAGTACTTCGTAGGGTTACTGTGAGAATTAAATGAGTTAAGCACACATATTTCATAAGTTATTTCTTCTTATCTGCACAATAATAATTTGTGTGTTGCACTATTACTCCTACTATACAAATAATAAAACATACTTGAAAAAATAAAGTGATCTTCCAGAGAAACACAGCTGGAAAAATGACAAAGCAAGGTATTAAAAAACAGCACAGCACATGGAGTAGATTTCAGACGTGGGGTTGTTGGATAATATGGTAATTGTATATTTTTATTTTTTGAGAAGTTTCCAAGCCATTTTCCACAATGGTCATAACAATTTATGTTCTCAACAACAGTGCACAGGGTTCCCTCACCCTCCTTCCTGTTGGTTAAATTTTATTTAACCAACATTTTGGTTATTTTATTTAACCAATATTTGTTACCTCTTGTCTTTTTGATAATAGCCATTCTAGCCAGTGTGAGGAGGTATCTCACTGTGGTTTGGATTTGCATTTCCCTGATTAGCGATGTTGATGTTGACTACCTTTGCATATACCTGTTGTCCATTTGTACGTCTTCTGTGAAAATGTGTTATTTGGGCCCTTTGTCCCATGCCATAGTTTTTTTTTTTTTCCTCACTCTATTCATTGTATTCATATCCTTTGACACGTCCTGCAAGGGGGATAAGGGAACTTCTCCCATTTCACTTTGGCATGTGTTTGGCATGTGGCAGCTTAGCAACCTATGTAAGGGATGTTAAATTGAAACATACTCTTATCCCCTGGTAATTTGGGCCAGAAAGTCAAGATGGCAACCCTATTTTCAAAGATTGTTGATTCAGAAATGCATTCAAGTTGTGTTCCCTCTCTCTAGTGGTAACTCTTGAATTATTTTCTGTACTCTGAACAAAGACAACCTCTGCCCCTCATTTGTTATCTTCTAGAATGCAAATGAGTCTTTTTTCCTTCATCCCAATTAATTTAGCTGGAGGCATTTATATTTTAATTGAAGTGGCAGTTTTCATAAATATTCATCAATCAGAAATAAATGTTTAGGGTCGGCAGGCCATGTGCCAGAAAGGAAGTACATGGATGTTTTCCTTCCCCAGGAGCAAGTCCACACTCATGAATGCATAAGCAGCCCTCCCTGCTTATTTAAATTCATAAGAATTTACTGAGGGCCAATAGGTGTGAGATGTGTGAGTGGGGCCCGGGAATACAGAAATGAGCATAGCATCATTCTATGTGCACATCTTTTTATGTATCTACCCCTCTACGTGTGGCCCATCTTCACCTATAATCATACTTTCATTTTGATATAATTTTATTTTCAGAAAAAAATCATAAATGTATACAGTTATTAATAAAGTATTAGAAAGAGGAAAATCAGAAGGTTCAGGGAGTTAAAAGGGCTTTAGGAATATAAAAGACACAAGGCAAACTGTGTTCTCTTATGGATGGCAGGGTTTTGGTTATCTTCTTTTTTAATTCAACTATTGTGGCAGTCAGGATATGCCAGGTTATGCTGTAGAAACCAATACCTTAAGATATCAATGGCTGCTGTCAAAATGTTGAATTCTGTCTCATTCTGCATGTCCATTCATTGTAAGTTGGCTGTGGCTTGCTCTACATCTTCTCATTGGGACACAGCTAATGAAGTGTCACCTGTCTAGAACTTTGTTGGTCATCCTAGCAGTGGGAAAGAGAACTTGGCAAACACATGCTGGCCTCTAAAACTTCTTCATGCGAGTGGCACACGATATTTAGGCTCATGTTACATTGCCCAAGGCAAGTCATATGTTCAGTCATTGCTGAATTCAGAAGGGCAAGGGTTTGTGATCTTTTCACAGGTAATGGCAGCACAAGGAGGAGTATAAAATATACATGAAAGCTGTATAATTATTGACATAGGAATGATCTACTTTCCTGATGAAATATGGATGTTCTCATGCATAAGAAAATTCCATGAAACTCAACATCATAAACAGAACACACACAAGCCTTATAGCTCCTTTGAGAAGAGACTACACCCCATTTCTCGTCTGTGATTCCATTGCCCAGTGGAGGGTTTTGCATGAAATATAAAAATAAAGCTCTTTTAAAAGACAGAAAACATTGATGTTAATGAAAATGTTAATGACAAACTCAGATTCATCCTAATGGAAGTGATTCTGCACATATAAATTTCAAATGAAACATTTCTTTATTCTGGGATGAATGATCCAAGTTGATGGTTTTATTTTGTACAAGAGCAATTATGGAACAAGGCAGAGATTTCTTTTCTCTCTGTGAACCTCGTATAGAATCAGCTGCGAGTTTGTCCACCTCTGGGACCTCTGTAGACAATCAAATAGAGAGAAATCAAAGTCAAACCAGATGGTGTTTACGGCCCACCCACTTGAGTCCCTTGGCATCGGACATTGGTGAGCATGAGGACCTCACCTGGTCTCATTTCTGGACTCACTGAAAAGTGCATATTGAAACCACCTCGAGCTTCTTTCTTCCTCTTAAAAAGTATTCCTCAGTTACTCAGATGGGATCATCAAACAGGATACGCTTGCAACAACTGATTAAAATGAACTGGGTATTTAATGAGAGTTAGCTCTTCCATTGTTTATAATCCACAGAAACTCAGTTTCTTCTTTGATACAGAATGAAACCAAAAGGAAAAAAATAAGACCCAAACAGTAGTTCAGGAAGAAACCTGAATTTCATCCATGGCACTAGCTTAAAAGGTGCAGTGAAGTGTAAAACAGGAGTGAGATTTTGCAGTCTGGGTTCAGATTTTCTCTGGATGAAGGCAAATATAAATCAATATCGTTTACTGATAAATTCTAGCCACTTAATTTGTTCCAGTGGGTGATAAACATCCCCAGGGTTAGGGCTCTGGGCTATCAACTGAGCTATGAGGAAAAATAATAGTTATTTAAATGTTAGGGAGGTTCAACAATGGAGAGTTTAATCGTGGCCAATGAAGCAAAGTCTGAAATGTTGAACACTTGTTTAGAAAAAAATTTAAGAGTTATGGATATATGTGTTATTATGACAAAGAATGATGCCTACATATAGTTGGCTTTGATAAACAGATAGGAATATTTAAGACTGGGGTATTACATGTTATAAGAAGTTGCAGTGCATTCTTCTACCTGCATTTAACATACTTCCTGTAATATTGGGAGTGAATATTTTCTCCCCAAAGAAGTGAAGTTTCGCTTTTGCTAAATAGATTCAGAAGACACATATGTGGTTAATAATTAAAGAGATAATCAATCATATTGTAATTTTCCAAGTACTTTCTCCTATTGACTAAAGAATGAATAGAATATTATTTATAGAGAGAGGAAAAAGAGGAGGGGGTGAACTATGAGGGATGAAAAATACCAGAAAAATAGTGAAAAACTACACAAAATGCAATAAAATGACTTCTAGTCATCAAGTCTTCAGTGAAAACCATGACATGGTTTGTATCAGTTAGCTATTGCCATAATAATGCTGTAAAACAACCCCAGCATTCAATAAACTGTGAACAATGATTATTTATTATTATTCATCATAATTAAATATTATTGTTTAATTTATTATTATTTGTAATCACAAGAATATGGGTTAACTGGGAAGTTTTTCTTACTGGAGCTGGCGAAGTGTTTCTCACCTTAATGTATTTTGTGTTTTTTTCTTTTTTTCTAATTTTGTCTGTGGCTTTCTCACCTGCCTGGCTCGCTGTGGGCTAATTTAGGATGAATTCAGTTGGAAAGATGAGCTCTTCTCCATGTGGTCTCTCATCCTAAGCAGGCCAGTTAAGGCATATTCTCATGCTGAGGCAGATGTTCAAGAAAGAAAACAGAAGCACACAAAGCCTTTGAGAGCTGGACTCACAAATGGCACATTGGCATGACTACTGCCTTGGCTAGTCATAAGGCCACACTTGATTCAATACTGAAGGGGTTGGAAAATATTCATGTGTTGAGTGCTACCTGAAGGTAGGAGTGTGACTTCCACTGTCTTGTTCTTAGGGCTGCCTTGCAGCTTTCAGCAAATAAAGAGGGAGGGGCATCTTCAAACACTGAGGTGCAGGTTCTCCTAGTTGGAAGTTGGCAGAAGCAATGTAAGTGGTGAACAGTTGTCGTACCAGCCGTGTCTGCTACATCTACCGTTCTCTCTGTCTGAAGACTTCTCTTTACTTCCTTTACTGGATCTACTTCCTATGGACTTTAGACTTCAGCTTAGACATAAATTTCTAAAGAAGGCTTCTCTAACCTCAGACATCTTGACTTACATCCCTGATACAATGTCTCAGGATTGCTTGTACATCTTATGATAATATTCACCACTCTATAGTTGAATTGTATTCCCACCCAGATGTGAGGTGCGTGAACACTGGGGTTCTGCCTATGTTTTTAACCACTGAGTTCCACAGTGCCTAACACATGGCACATATTCAATAAATAGTATGTATTCTGAACATAATTTTTTTTTTTTTTTTGAGATGGAGTCTCACTCTGTTGCCCAGGCTGGAATGCAGTGGTGCAATCTCAGCTCACTGCAAGCTCTGCCTCCCAGGTTCATGCCATTCTCCTGCCTCAGCCTCCCTAGTAGCTGGGACTACAAGCGCCCGCCACTATGCCCAGCTATTTTTTTTTTTGTTAATTTTTAGTAGAGATGGAGTTTCCACCATGTTAACCAGGATAGTCTTGATCTCCTGACCTCGTGATCCACCCACCTCGGCCTCCCAAAATGCTGGGATTACAGGCGTGAGCCACTGCACCTGGCCTTCTGAATAGAATTTAACCATGTCTTTAAACACAAATTTAAGCCTGATTTTATGATAAGCCTGAGTTAAATTTCCCATGAGACCCTGAATAAATAGTCCTCTTCTTCTCAGTGTGACAAGGCATTTGACACACATGAATTTTGTAAAGGGTATCCGCTGCTTGTCAGGTACAAAAATCACCTTTCAGGACGTTCAAATGGCGAGTGTGGAGCAGGCAAGGAAATGAAGCCATAATAAGATAGAGTTTTTCAGCTGAGTAATTGGGTTTCTAAACACATGCATATTTTATGTCTCCTTGTATTAAATCATTCATGGAAAATATGTTTCTTTTAAATAAAATAGTATATGACAACAATCAGTAGACATGTAATGATTTTCTCTTTCACACTTGGTTAGGTAAAAAGTTTCCCATAATATGCTGTCAAGGATAAGTGATTACTGTTATTAGGAATAAGATCGTGTGAGAACTTGGTGCATGATGCTACTTTGGAATAATCCCGACACAAACTCCAGGGCTGAAATAAGTCATGCAGATCAGTCTCAGACCCTGAACCTAAACAAGTTGATTACAGGTACTCTTAGCAATTGCCCCACCCCTAATTTAGTTAAAAGCCCTGCTGAGAAGTTCAGGAAGCTCTTGAGCAAGACATTGTTCTCCTTCAACTAGGTGACTCGGCCTGCTTTCTGATTTTACTTTCTGCTGTTGTCCATACACACACACCCTCTCCATGCCAAAAAGTGTTACCCAGGTGCCAAATCAAACCTATTCCTGCATCAGACAGTTGGCCTCAGTGCAGGGTTGGTTCTTAAGCTCAGTCAGTTGTCACCACTTTGGGATGAAGATTAAAATGAAAGCAGACATTCTCATTTGAAAGAGTCATCAGAAATCTGGATACCAAATCTATCAACTTTTAAATTATGATGACACGACGTGAGAAGTTCTTGCTCCTAGTGGTCCTCCTGAATTCCAACTGTCACTCCAACTCCTGTTCCGGTTGGCCAGTTTTATGTGTCTAATTGGCTAAGCTATTGTCTTAGTTTGGCTGCTATAAAAATTACCATAGACTGTGTGGTTTCTAAATAATACAAGCTTATTTCACGCAGTTATGGAGGCTGGAAGTCCAAGATCAGGGTGCCAGCATGGCCAGGTTCTAATAAGCACGCTTTTCTAAATTGTGCTGCTGACTTCTCCTGGAATTGTAACATAGTGAAAAGAAAGCTAGCTAGATCTCTGGCCTCTTCTTGCAAGGGATCTAATCTCATGAATGAAGGCTCTATCTTCGTGACCTAATTACCTCCCAAAGCCACCACCTCCAACAACTATCACATTGGGATCAGGATTTCAACATATGAATTTGGGGGCAAACACATTTAGTCCATATATGGTCCCTGTCATTCAAATGTTAACCTTGCTGTTGCTGCTAAGGTATATTGTACCTGTGATGAACATCCACAACTAGTGGATTTGAAGTACAGAAGGTTACCCTGGAGAATCAGAGTGGGCTTAATCAGTTGAAAGGTCTTAAGATCAAAACTCAGGTTACCCTGAAGAAGGATTTCTGCCTGTGCCTGTGGACAGCTCCTGCCCAAGAGTTGCCAACCTGCCCTTCCTAATAGTCTCTCTACAGATTTTGATTTTCCTAGTCCTCGTAATTGTATAAGTTAGTTCTTTGCAATATATAAATCTATCTATCTACCTACCTATCATCCATGAATCATCTATCTTACAGATTCTATTTCTTTCTCTGATGTAAAACTGTTACCAGAAAGGGATCCCAACCCTGACCCCAAGAGAGAGTTCTTGGATCTCATGCAAGAAAAAATTCAAGGAAGTCCATGAGGTGAAAGCGCAAGTTTATTAAGAATGTAAAGGAATAAAAGAATGGCTACTCCATAGACAGAGCAGCAGCATAAGCCGCGGGTTGCCTAGTTTCATGGTTATTTCTTGATAATACACTAAACAAGAGGTGGATTATTCATTAGTTTTCTGGGAAAGCGGTGGGCAATTCCTGGAACTGAGGGCTCCTCCCCTTCTTTGACTATATGGCGTAACTTCCTGATGTTGCCATGGCATTTGTAAACTGTCATGGCGCTGGTTCGAGTATAGCAATGAGGAAAACCAGAAGTCACTCTCATCGCCATCTTAGTTTTGGTGAGTTTCGTCTGACTTGTTTACTGCAAACTGTTTTATCAGCCAGGTCTTTATGACCTGTGTCTTGTGCCAACTTCCTATCTCATCTTGTGACTTAGAACGCCTAACGTCCTGGGAATGCAGCCCAGTAAGTCACAGCATTATTTTACCAAGCCTTCATTCAAAATGGAGTTGCTCTGGTTCAAGTGCCTCTGACAAAACCATCTTTGCAAAATTATGACAGTAAGAGAAATCTGACATTGCTAACTTCATCTTGCTTCTCCCCTGCCAGGCTGGCTGTCTTTTCTCATTTCTGGGCATGGGCCAAGCAAATTTTCGGAGAAATTTAGTTTATAGTTTAAATTATAACAGGCCTTCTAAAAAAACTAAACTGTTCCTGTAAAACTAATGGACAACCACCAAGTTATGACAGTGAGAAGGGAGTGAATTCTAAATAATTACTAGCCTTTACTCTGGAGGTCATAAGATTTGCAATTTTCCCAGTTACTTTTGGAGATAACGTCACTATTATAGAACCTAAGATGGGCTATTTGAAATGTCTTTTCAGGTTTTTGCATTCCTAACAACTGGATGATCTGGACCTGTAACTCAGCCAGTCCTGTGGCCCTTCACCCAGAAGCAGACTCAGTACATGAGGACTATTTTCCATACTCTTATGATTGCATCCCCGACCTGTCAGCATGCCACCTACCCTAACCTCTGAGCCTTGGGAGAATGATGTTGAGGGAGAAAAAAGGGAAAAATCAGTTAGGTAGTCACCTAAGGCTAGTCCTCAAAGAAGCAGCCTGCCTGAAAAATCACAGCTGCAAGCAAAAATACAGCAGCCTGGGAAAAACTCAAGCTGCATCTGCACAGAAAAGCAGTCAGGGTCTAGTATAGAAGCCTTTTGTTCCCTGTGGTATGAATGGGCTCCCAGGAAAAAGTTTCCTCCCCATCTCAGGCATATGCACGATGGGCTCTGTGGGAATTTGCACAGAGAAGAGGGGGGCTTACCTAAAACAAACCCACAGTTATACAGACAAGAGAGGCTGTGCTTTGTGCTTGCCTAGAGACATACCCACAACTACGTAGATAAAGGGGAGTTATGCAGACAGCTTTACAGATAAGTTGCTCAAATAGCTACAGAGAGGAGAGGAGTTTCTTATAAAAGCTTTTGAATTCAACTGTAAAAACAGCAACCTACTTGGGCTCCCCTCTATGCTGTGGAGAGCTTTCTTTCTTCACTTACTAAACTTTTACTCCAACCTCACCCTTTGTGGCCACGCTCCTTAATTCTCTTGGCCATGAGACGACAAGCTCGGATAACACCTTAGAGAACAAGACCAGTGACCCTTCACCTACTTCATTTAGATTAACCACTTTGTCTCCCAGGTGGTACAACCAGCCTCATGTCAAACTCCTTCTCCACTGCAATGCCATGGTCTCAGTGAGCTGATTTTGTTTGTGCAGCTGGCAGGAAGAACCCATTCAGTGGTTACAGATACAGGATCTTCTTTGGCCCAGTCTACTGTAAAATGGCCCAGGAAAGATGACTGTGCAAAGGTTTTTAGTGTACTTGTCACTATAGATATAGATTTAAATATGAATATACATATGAGCATACCCATAGATCTGTCTCCTCAATGTCTGTCTGTATATCTATCTATCTATCTATCTATCTATCTATCTATCTATCTATCTATCTATCA